>NC_135313.1:1300848-1371256 GCF_048772815.1 Callospermophilus lateralis
TAATGGCCTTGCCAGCCGGCCAGCCAGGGAAACAGGCCACGCAGAGGGCAGGGCTGCAGCTGGTGCTCTGGCCCTGACCACCAGTGCTGAGGGACAGTGCCCACGTCCCCCAGATTCGGGCCGGAAGCCGGGTGCTTGCTCTGGTGAGTTCCTTCCTGTGGTCCCGATATTTGAGGGGCGTCATTCACACTCTTTCTTTTCTCCCTCTGCCCCTCGACACCCTCTGCCTGAGCCCTGGGAGGGGCTGCGGGAGTGATCCCTCTGCCAAGCGCCCAGGCGCTGCCTGCTTCACGGTGCTGCCTGCTTGTTTTAGTTAAAAGCCAGGGACAAAGTATTCTTGCGGGTCAGCGACAATGTTGCATTCTGCACGCAAACCCGGCTGCCGGCTGCCGCTGTTGCTGCAAATTCAAAGGGGAATTCAGATGTCTTTCCCTGGTTCTAGTATAAACTTCTAAGTTTTTGGTAAGTTTGGAATGTTATTTTACCTCCCGGCAAGTCCCCGTGCCCCTGGTTAAGGCGGTATCGTTCCAAGGCACAGCACCAAGGAAGGGTCTGGCCTGCTGGAGATTTTCAGTGTAGATGGGCGCGGGATGTGTCACGCTGTGGGCTTCCGTTGGGCAGGGAGGGGTCGACTGACCATCTTCATGGTGGGCCCAGCTCAGGAGGTGGCTTCGCACTGCTGTGACAGCCTCCCGCACAAACAGGCCCTGGCTGCAGGCTGCAAGCCACATGGTGAACCGTGGGCATCTGTGTGGCTGGCAGCTCGGGGCCATGAAGCTGGGTGCGGCCATGCTGGCCACTAACACGCCTCTTGGAGTGGGGCTCTCCGAAGTGCCCACACGTGCGGGCAGCCACATGGCCGAGGCATAGAGATGCCGATATTCTGCTTCAAACAGAGGGTGCCAGACTCCTCCATGCAGCAGCAGCGAGACACGCTCCTCTGGGCACCGTGGGGAGACGGACTCACTGTCAGCAGCTCCGTGGGTTCCAAGTTGCTCAGTTTCAGCAGAGCTGCTGTGTGCGTGGTCGGATTGGCTCCTGCCTGGGAGGGACGATGCCAGGCTCCTCTTCCTGTCACCACCCTCAGAACACCTGGTCTTGCAGCGTCTGCCCCAGACTCAGCCCCTTCTCGCATCCACTCGTCCCTCTTCCCTCCCTCGTCCCTCCTCCTCTGGCTCTGGGTGGCAGGGTCTGCTGGTGTGCGTATGGCCAGAGTCTTGCTTTGCTCCCAGAGCTGCCTTTCAGATGAAATGAAATTGTGGTATTTGGAACCAACCCCTGGAGGTGGTTGTGAGGAGCCTTTCCAGAGTTCTGGAAAGTCCCGGGTTTCTGAATGTCACAGAAGGCTGCAGCCAGAGGTGGCTTTGTGTCCATGGGGCAGTAGACCAGGGTGGGGCAGCCGTGTGGAGCCAGGCATCTGCACCCACCAGGGCCTTCCTGCAGTTCCAGGGAGAGCCAAGGGGCTGTGGCAGAATTCAGAGGGAGGAGCAACCAGGCTGTTGATCCCCTGGCAACTTGTCACGCAGCTTGGGTGAGGAGGGCCCCTCCGGCTGGGCCTCAGTTTCCCCACCTGTGCAGGGAAGGTGTTGGCACAGAGGTCTCTGTGCACCTCTGCTTCCCCAGCCTGGGCCCTGCTGTCTCCCTCTCGCCATCTCTTTGGCTACCAGCCGTGGAATGAGTGATACTCATGTGCCCGGGGTCCAGCTGCCGAGGGGGCTGTGCAGCGTGGATGGAGTCATTGCCCTCTCTGTTCCTTGGCATTGGGGCTGTAGTCTATCTCATAGCTGTCACTGCTTGCCCAGGGGCTTGGGGCTGTCCGCTGAGTTGACATCCCAGCTCCGGGGCTGCACGCCCTGCTCTTGGCACTTGCTCTCTCCAGAGGCTGCGTCTGTAGGGTGCGGGCGAGTGTTCATGTTCCAACACAGGCTCCTGGCAGGAGGCTCTTCCTTCCCTGGGCCCCTTTCTTTTCTGTTGGTCTAAGGCACCTGCCCCTGCATGGAGGACGGGAAGCATTCGGGGTGGTGGCCAGCTCCCAGAGGGCTAGAAATGAGCTGCCCAGGACAGCAGACCAGAGTTGGCCCCGCCAGCGGGCGCAGGGCTTCCACCCACACCACAGGGCGGAGCTCGGAGCCAGAGGGTCCCCAGGGAGGATCTCTGCTTCTGAAGGGAAAGTCCAATGACGCCTCTCAAGAGGGTCGGATGAAGTGCCCACAGCTCAAGAGGATGATTAGAGAGCTGATCGCTTGTCAGGAAAAAGCAGCAACATTCAGGGGTGGACAGCGAGTCCAGTGTGAAGGAGGAGGGGTTCAGGAAGAAGCAAGGCCAGTGGCCGCGTCCAGCGCCGAGGGTCAGTGCCCTCCCTGACGCCCAGGGTGTGTGGGCAGCCAGGGACGCCCAACTCCGTTCAGATAACTCAGGGAAGCTGAGCGTGAGGGGAAGGCTTGGGAGCACCCCCAGCAGATGAGCGTGACCTTCGGAAAGGTAGGTATTTAATACAGAGCCACAAAGATCTCAGGTGACGCCTTCCCTGCAGGGCTGACCGAAAGGGCGGGAGACAGCGCTGGCAAACTTGAAGGTGGGTTTTCAAAATGACTCAAGTTGGAGGGGAGAAAAAAATGGACAAACACAGCGCCTCCCGGAGCAGGGCCTGGTCAGGTCCCAACACTCACGGCCACAGAGGAGCAGAGAGAGTCCAGCCAGATTCCAGGAGAAAGGCCCGTCCGCACGTGAGCAGGGAACCGAGAACCAAGATGGATGAACCCAGATGGGTGCCGACGAGGAGAGCCAGCCCCGGGCACAACACACTGCCCAGGACACACAGGCGGGGCCTCGGGCGTGGCCAGCGTAGGGGCTCACGGGTCAGAAAGAGGACCCCACGGCTGCGCTGAGCAAGGGATGCCCACCAGGGGACGCCCACAGCGGACTCCAGGCCTCAGGGTTGAGTTCTATAAAACATTAAAGAAAAAAATAACATCAGCCTCACTGAGTTCTCAGAAAACAGAGGAGGGAAAAAGCATCTAAACTTATTTTGAGGCCAGGACACTCCTAATACAAACCTGACAAAGACAGACGGACAGACATCCTCATGAACACAGATGTGAAAGGCCTCCCGACGTCGCCCACCTGCGGTCCCAGCGACTCACAGGCTGAGGGGGTCACAGGTTTGAGGCCAGTTTCAGCAACTTAGTGAAATAAAAAGGGCTGGGGACGTGGTTCAGAGGTACAGCTCCCTGGGTTCAATCCCTAGACTGTAAAAAAATATAAAATAGAATAAAATAGATTAGGTTAGCTTTGGAAAAAACAAAACAAATATTTAAGAAAAAATTTAAAAACGTAGTCCAGGAATACATAAGAAGGATAACGGGCGTGCCAGGGTCTGGGGAGATTCACCCCAGGAATGCAAGGTGAGTTCGGTACTTAAGAACCCATGGATTCAAGTCTTCACATTGGCACGAGGAAGGGGGAGAGAGGGCCCACAGCTGAGAGCACCTGACGCCTGTTCAGCTAAACAGGAAAACTCTCACCGACCAGCAACAGGGGACTGCCCAAACTGGAAAAGCAGTGAGGGGCCTTCGTGGGAACCCACAGCTCACTCAGTGCCAGGTTGAGGGCTGTGCAGCCCGACGTCAGGAGGGACGGAGGCCTGTCCTTGCCTCTGCATCTCACCTCGCCCTGCAGGGCCCAGCCAGCGTCACAGGGCACAGACACAGAAGCCACAAGTGCTGGAGGAGAGGACCTAGGACCTTCCCACGGGGAACCCCAAAATTCATCCTGCAGAACTCTTCCAGACACGAGAATCCCATCTCAGAAGGTCACCAGACACAGGTCAGTGTCAACAGTCAGGGTGTCTCCACGTGCTGGTGGCCAAGATGGGACAAGCAAAATTTAGAATTTACTGCAGTGGTGTCTGCCGCAGTCTGGCTGGGCACAATCCAGGAGCCACTTGTCAAACAGAAAGGAACTTTATTTTTAGAACACACACACCACACAGCTCTTCAGGAAGTCCCTCAGAGCCCAGCTGCCACCACCGGCTTCCCACAAGCCTCTCCACCTCCCCCACTCCTCCTGCTCTTGAGGCCGATTGGCTGGGTCGCATGGGCGGAGCCAAAAGAGTCCCCCAATGAGCAGCTCCATGGTCTGAAAGGGCAGGGAAACAGCCCAATGAGCATCACCGCAGAGGAGCCAATCAGCTGGCAGCTGGAAGTTTGCTGGGGCCGCAGTGAGCCAATCAGCTGGAAGTTTGCTGGGGCTGCTTCTGCTGTGGCTCTCAACAGGTGTCAACATATAGAATACTTAGGAATGGATCTAAGTGTGTTATTACCTGTGCTCAGACCTAGGACACGCAGCTGAGAGTGACAGACAGATGGAAAGCGGGAGGTCACCCAGTCACGGGTGCCAGGTCCAGATGGTTGCTTGGAACCTCAAAGAAACCCCTGAGTCACTTTATAGGAGTTGACTCAATCCCAACAGTGCAGGAGCCCAGAGAGCCACAGCTGGAGACAGAGAGGTGGAGGAGGCCCGTGGTCCAGGGGGCCAAGTGTGGCCTGGCCCCTCGCAGATCAGCGTGCAGAGTGAGCCCTGCCAGGAGCCACGCACGGGCACTGTCCTCCCGGGGAGGGGCCCACACACCCTCACTGCAGTGCCGCCAGTGGGTGGCCCCAGGCCTCCATCTGGGGCCGCCTCGGGCAGTGGGACTGGGAGAGCAGGGGAACAGGTGGGGGACTGCGGCCCTTTCTCCCACTCACCGGGGCCAGCCCTGCCCTCAGTGGCCACTTCCTTGTGGCTGTCTGCAAAATAAAATGCCGGGGACCGTGTTCTCGTGCCAACACCAAAGCAGTGACAGAGGAGAGGAGGAAGGGACAGACTTGCCTTCGTTAAAATGGTCAGTGTTGGGCACAGCGTCCCACGCCTGTAATCTCAACAGCTCGGGAGGCTGAGTCAGGAGGATTGCAAGTCCAAGGACAGCCTCAGCAATTTGGTGAGGCCCTGAGCAACTTAGCAGGACCCGGTCTCGAAATGGGCTGGGATGTGGGTCCGTGGTGAAGCAGCCCTGGGTTAAATCCCTGGGACCAAACAATAAATCCACGAAGGAGGACACAGGGGAAGGGAGGAACTGCCGGTGTCAGCAGGCCGGGACCGGCAGCTGAAAGCACAGGGCAGGGGCGTCCCCTCCCCCAGACAGCGGGGTTCGCAGACGCTCCCCAGGGCAGGGGATGCGGAGCAGCCGGCTGCTGGTGGGATCGGGAAGTCCCGCATGTCCTCTGGAGACCAAGGCAGCCTTCGCCTGCCGGGCAGCAGCTCTCCCCCGAGAGGCGCACCCATGAGAGGCCAAGCACAGTCCTTGAGAGAGCACTAGAGCAGCTTTGCTGAGGACAGGTCAACTAGAGGGCGGCTGGGACCCCCTCCGAGGGGCACTGGCTGGGCAGAGGTGGCCCCACAGAGGGCAGCTGGCAGGGAGGGCGCACCTTGGAAGCCCTGAGGAGGAGGCGGGCTCTGCCCTGTCCAGTCACTCTTCTCACAGAGCCCAGGAGGAGCAGAGCTGACCCGTGGTGAGGAAGTCGGAGGGCTTGTGGGCGGGCACTGACCGCAGCTGCTGTGGAGGACTTTCCGGAGCCTGGATGGGGTGGCCGTGATGGGGGCGCCTTCCTGGGGGGGCGGCACGGGGCTCCTCGGACTCCGGCGTGCGTCCACCCTGCGTAAGGCTGACTTCCAGCGTCGTGGAATGAGGCCTCTGCAGGTCCCTGGTGTCTTGGTCTTGGGTTGGTCATGCAGGGACCCTCGAGGGTGGGCTTCGTGCCAGGCCTGGCCCAGTGAGCAGACCCCAGAGCCAGGGTCAGCTGCGGCTGTGCGCCTGCTCCCGGTTTGGGCTTGCGGAGCTGTGGCTCTCATCTCAAGGCAGATTTGGTGACCAGACAGGCGACTGCGTCCCCAAGAAGCCCCGGGGCTCCTCCCCGCCTCTCACATTCATGGTCCAGGTGGTGAAGAGGGCACCCAGACCACCTGGCCCTCCGTCATCGGCAAGACCCAGTCTTTTCATTTGTCTTGACTGGCCTTTTTATTTTGGTACCGGGGATTGGATCCAGGATGCCTAACCATTGGGCTACATCTCCAGTCCATTTTAGTTTTTGCTTTGAGAGCAAGTCTCGCTAAACTACCGAGGCTGGCCTCCAACCTGAGATCCTCCTGCCTCGCCTCTCGGGTCTCTGGGCTCACAGGTATGCACCCCCATGCCTGGCTGTAGGAGGAAGTCTTGACTGGGTCCCTGGAGAGATGTGCCCATTACTAGGTGGACCACCAACAGTCACACCTTGACTGAAAGACTACAGGAGGAGGGTCCGGAGGCGGCCCAGTCAGGAGGACAGAGAAGCCCTGGCGGCCCTCCCCTCGGGAACATACCTCCCGGCTGCACTGTGTGGGTGTGGTCAGGGCCAGCCTGACCACCTTGGGGGCAGGGAATGGCACTGATGCCCGAGATCAGCACCCAGCAGGCTCATCCTGGGCTGCAGAGCTGACCCATGGTGACCCCTGGCCTGGCGAGGGTGCTCACTCCTGCCAGCCACTGGGGAGCGTGACGGTGACACAGGGGTGCAGCTGGCCATCTTCTGCTGGGCTCCTCGAGGTGTCCAGCATCCTGCTTGCAGAGATGCAGGGGCAGGACGGCCCAGCCAGCAGGAATCCCGCGGCCTGTCGCAGGAGCCTCCAGTTCTGCCGTCCTCCCGGCTCTCGGTCTGTGCTAAGATCATCTGCCCAACCTCTTCACCTCAGGCCCCAGGGAGGAGACGTGGGACTTGCCTGGACGCGGAGCTGGTGGCCCGGTAGTGCGGGCCTCAGAGCCTGGGAGGCAGAGGGCTTGGGAGGCAGAGGGGCACTGAGGCTGAAGGAGACCCCCTCGGGCTTGTGAGACATCTTGGAGCGCCTGGCCCTGGCCAGGGGACCCGCCGGCTGGGGGCTTCCTGGGAGCCGGGCCTCAGAGCCTGGGGTGGCGTCCGGCCAGGGAGCCCCTCCCCCACGGGCTCTTGTCAGGAGAGGAGGCCCAGGGGCCAGGGCACAAAGCCGCCTCTGTCCTAGAGATAAGTCCCAGCGGCTGCCTCTGTTGTATTGTCAGAGAGCAAAAATAGACCCAGAAGGGGCCGGGTGGGGCAGGCCAGCCCGCTGCCTGCCCACGGCCTTGAGCGGACATGCAGGTGTTGGTCACCAGCCTGACTGGGCTCCTATCCCCCTAGCTGGGCTCCCCCTCAGGGGAGGCAGAAGGACCCACTGGCCCTGCATGACCGTCCTCCCTGGAGTCCCGGGTGTGGCCACAGCCAGGGCTGGACCCTGAGGCTGCTGGCGGAGGCCCAGCTCCAGAGCCCCGAGCACCCTCTTGGAGCACTCCCTGCTCTTGCCAGGCCTGGTCACCCACCAGGCTTCCGAGGGCACCCAGGGTCCCAGACCACGCAGGTGGTGGGCCACGGCACCCGGAGCAGGGAGTGTGCTGCCGTCTCCGGGGCCAACCTGGGACATGCTGGCCACTTGGCCTAGGTCTGTCCACTCCTAGAATATCATGCCCTCAGTGAGGAACTCCCTCTGGACACCTGAAGGCAGAGTCCACTGGCCCAACACTCAGGAGGGGCAGAGGGCCTCAGGACCGCTTCCCTGGGCACGGCGCCGCCTTGGAGGCGGAGGTGAATGGTCCAGGGGATGAGTCTCCAGAGAGCCCAGGCCCTGCCTGGAGGCCCAGAGAGAGGCCAAGCGCTCTGACCGCAGTGAGCTGGTCCTCCTGACCCAGGAGGGCAGTGGGGTCAAGGGCGTACCGACCAGGGGCCCAGACACGGTGGAAGCCAGGGCTGTGCTCAGCCGCCCGCCCAGGTGGGCTTTGGGGAAGCAGGGGCCCAATACAGGTGGCCGCTCACATGCTGGGCCCCCCCAGATCCCCAGGCCCTGCCTCAAGCCCTGGGACACCAGTGTGGAGCCAGGTGAGGGCCTCCAGGTCCCCAAGGGGGTGCAGCATGGCCTCTGCCTCCACCTGGCAGGGCGGGGGGCTGGACGGGGGTCTGAGGGAGCCCCCAGCTGGGCTGCGCTACCCGGTGGCTTTCCCCGCGGCCAGTCCGACATGTGTGTGCCCCCCTTCTCCCTGGCACGGCTCGGAGGTGGATGTAAAGAAAATTATGATCTTTTAAAATAGATTCACGGGGAGGTGAGGGAGGGAGGGAGAGGCCAGGTGGGCCCTGGGCCCTCACGGCGGCTGGCCGTACCTCTGTGCCAGCCCCAGGGTGTCCTTACGGGTGCCCCACCTGTCCTTAGGCTCCTCAGACCAAGGGCTGTGTGGCCGACTGGCCTTTGCGGTGGTCCGTGAGTGTGGCCCGCTGACCAGCCAGTCCCCGCGGCAGGAGTGGAGGTGGCTGGCAGGAGGTGCGCTGGGGGCCTGGGTGGCACCAGAGTGCCTGCCGAGAATTAGCCAACCCCAGCCCCACCCTGCCTCGCGGCTCCTCCAACACACGCCCGGAGACCCAGGAACCTCCTGATGAGTGTGGCCAGAGGAGCTGGCCCCGCTGCAGGCCCGTGCAGCCAGACCCTGACTTAAACTTCGTGCTTCACAACATCATTCAGGGGCTGGCGGCAGGCTGGACGCGTGGGGGTGGCCCCTGTGTAGGGCGCTGTGGCAGGTTTTCCTGCCTGGAGGTCTCTGAGCCGTGACCTCAGCTGGAGATGCTGCAGGGCCTGGTGAGAGCCCCCCACCCCAGCAAGATGGCTCTCCCCCCGAGCGCTGGCGTCCTGTCTGGCACTTGTGCCTCCAGGAGGCAGCTGGCCAGTCAGACCAGTCCCAAGGGTGGCTTCTAACTTAGTGGTCAGAGATTTTTCCTGTGCAAATGGCAGATGTCTCTCTCAAAACTTGAAATAGGACAGTTGATTGCTCCATAGAATTGGAAAATGTAAGGGGCAGATGATGAGCTTCAGACACAGCTGGATCCAGGAGGTTTAGACTGTACAATCTCAAAGGTCACGCGAATCTCTCTCTCTCTTCTGCTTTCCTGTGTAGTTTTATCTGGCTTCCACTCCAGGGGGACATAGGTGGTCATGGACACTCCAGGCACAGAGCTGCTACTCTTGGCTTCCTATAAACTTCTGTCTCCCCCAGGTTAGCTGGCTTGGGTCATGTGCCCACTTTCACAGTCAGGGTGGCTGGCTTGGGAGGGTTAGGGAGGAAACAGGGAGTCCATCGATACCTAAGAAAGAGGGTGAATGAGGGGTGGGCAGAGCCATGCTTACTGCTACCTGTGGCCTCTCTGTGGCCTCTCTGGGCGGCCCGGGAGCATCCCCTGGGGGAAAAGCGTCTCTAAACACAGACGCCCTCGTCGGAGCACGGGGTCTCCGGCCTCTTTCTTCCCTCAGAGAGATGCTGCGGCGGCCAGGACCCGCCTCCCCGAGCCCCGTCAAGCTTCAAAGAGCCACGTCCATCTCTCCAGCTTTCAGTTTCCAGAAATAGGATCAGAAGGAACCTGTGTGGTTCCAGGGATGCGCAGCACCTTCCTGGGCAGGAATCAGGCTCTGTCACGGCCAGCGGCGGAGTCACCGTCTGAAGGGCTGGAGTGTCCTCAAAAGCACTTTTCTTTTTATTTTATTTGAAATTCAGCCATGAGAACTGCTCCTGTCTTGCTCATCTGTACACTGTGAGGCTGAGAAATGACCAGGCTGGGGTGCAGGACAGCTTGGGGCTGGAGAATCAGGACCATGGACCAAATCCCAGCTCAGCCAAGCTGCTGTGTGTCTTTGGGCAAGTGACATCCCCTCTCTGGGCTCCAGTGTGAGCTTTATGAAGTCAATACCTTGCATCTCCTCGTGGTGGGTCCCAGCATGATTCTGGGCCAGGAGCGGGCTGCACGTCCTTCACACCTGATGCTTCTAGGCTCCCACAGCAAGATGTCTGCTCCAACTCTCGGATCAAATGGAGCATTTGCTTCATGATCACTTCCAACAGCCAACCTCCCAAATCCCAGGCCCCAGAGTGGGAACAGAAGAGAAGGGGTTTCTAACAGGCAGGGGCTGAGAGCACCCAGGACAGAGTTGCTTGGCCAGCAGAGCCCTGCAGCCGTGGTCAGAGAGCCAGCTGGGGGAGACCGGTCAGGGTGGAGCCAGCTGTCGGGATGCAGGGCTGGGGCAGGGGGCAGTTCTGAGGAGACCCTGGGCAGCCCAGATGCCAAGGGCAGAGGACCCAGGAGGGCAGGAACGATGCAGGGGGGGGCGGGCCAGCACAGCCGCATCCTGGGGGAAGAGGCTCCTGCCTGACTGCCCGAGGCTGTGACTGAGGGGAGGTGGGGACAGGACCCTTGAGCGCTGCCCAGGGTGGGCTTTGGAGGCCCCTGCAGCTGGGGCGGAGAATTTCGGGAGGCTGTGCCTGCCCCGGGGCAGGCAGTTGGCTGTGATGGCTTTGGCTCTGCAGAGCCAAGGACCATGGACCAAAGAGGTCAGTGCTCCTCCCAAGGCCAGGGCCTGGGTGTAGGTAGTGGCCTGGGGCTCTGCCTCGGCTGATGCTGTCAACTGCTCTGTGTGGCACTGGGCGGGGACCAGACAGGCACCTGCCGCTCAGGGCTGAGTCTCAGCAGCAAGGTGTCCCTGGACTCACCTGGCTGGTGGATGGGATTTGGGGCTAAGGGCCAAAGAGATGGTGACCTGAGCTCTCAGATGTGCAGCGCATGCACGCTCACCACTGGGTGGTCCCCAAACACGTTTCTGATACCAAGCCCTCCTCCTGTCCAATCCGACCTTCCCGACCACGTGACTCAGGTCCTGGGCCAAGACTCTCCTGGCCAGTGCCTTTGAGATCATGCCCACCTCCCAAATCAGGGGTGGCACAATCCCCCGACAGCAGGGCCTGAGCAGGGGACATGAGGTCTCACCCTTCCCAGATGGGAACTGTCTCCTGCTCCTGCTGTAGCACCGGCTGTGGGGGCTCAGGGTGCAGGAGTCCGCGCGTCTCCTACCAGTTCAGGGGAATGTTTCTCCTCGTGCGCAGAGACGCCAGGTTGGGAGGAGAAGGACACAGATCCCCGTGCAGCCTGGAGGTGGAGCTCAGTGATCACCAGGAGACAGTAAGGAAAGCTGCCTCATCCGGAGGAGCCCTGCAAGGTCCCAAATCAGATCAGACCCAGTGGGGCGGTCAGCAGAGTGGCCATCTGCAGAGTGAGCACTCGGAGGGCTTTAAGTTAAAATCAATTTCTATTAAATCTTTGGCTAATTTAGTTTGCAATTTCTTTCAGCTTGAACGGGTGTGCAATACCTAGAGGGCCTCCTGGCCGGAGGCCTGGAAGGACCCGGGAAGTGAGGTCCTGCCTCCCTGAGGTGAGGTGGAGGCCCGTGTCTTACCCAGGGACAGAGGAGCTCAGCACTGCCCCCGGCAGCCACGGGGCAGGACTGACAAGTCCCTGAGACAGTGTCTGTTCCCATCCTCTGGTCCTAACTCTTGGCCTCAATCCTTCCGTGAAGGCCCTGAGAACCTGCTATGGACAGGCACATGGAGTATGGACCCACTGGTCCTTGGCCTCCCTCAGAGGGAGGCTCCCACTCAAGGTGTGTAAGCAGAGGCTCAGAGAGGGTCAGTGACCTGCCCCCAGCCACATGGTTTCAGTATCTGTCCCCAATGCTCTGTCCACATCCAAATCCTGATCCTTGTAAATGTGACCTTATTTGGTGTCTGCAGGTGATTCAGATATCAAGATATGATCACCCTGGACTGAAGGTGGACCCCAACCCAATGGCCAGGGTCACAAGAGGAAGGAGAGATGCTTCAAGACCAGGAGGCGCGAGGGGCTGGGGGAGCCAGGGGAGGACAGGCAGAGGCCGGGCGCCGGGTCCAGCGGCACTCCACACCAGGGCCAGGCCGGCAAGAGGAGGAGAGCAGGGACAGGGCCTCGCGTCCCAGGGTGCTCAGAGCTCCCGGCTGTGACCCAGGCTGTCGGGAAAGACAGGAGCCCTGACCCCAGCACCTCCGGCCTGCGCTGGGGCTCTGGCGCCCTTCTGCCCACTCCATGTCCAGCTCCTTCCATTCTGTGAGGGCAGGGTCAGCATCCCCCAAGGAGGCAGGCCTCTGAAGGTGACATCACACTACCAGGGTACACGGAGCCCGGGCAGGGTGCCCACCTCAAGCTGCTCCCACTGCCTCTGTGTCTGTGGGTTCTAGGCCAGTGTCCCCAGGTGGCCTGCAGGCTCCCACCCACTCTCAAGCCAGGCCCAGGCCCTTCCAGGAAGTCTGCCCTGTTCCCAGGCGCCCTGTACCCAGCTCCCAGCCCCAGGCCCAGCCGAGAGCCCCCGGTCCCTCCATGTGCTCCTTCCTCCGCCAACGACAGGGCTCTCTTATTCCTCGGGTCCCAGCAGTGAACCAGGAGCTGGCCTGGAGAGCTGCCCTGTGGTGGGTGTGGCCAGGGCGGGGCACAAAGCGAATGTCCTCCACGGAGATCGAGGACACCATGGGATGTGCACCCCCTGAGCTCAGGCCAGTGACCACACCAGGACTGGTCCTCCCAACTGGGGACAGTCAGGGCTGGCGGGGCCCCTCACGGTGCTGGGAGGCCGGGACCCTACCTTCTGGGTGCCTCCTGCACTGTCTTCGGTGCCTGACAGGGAGGTGAGAACCAGCAGCCACTCGGGTCATCTGACTCATCCAAGTGTTGTTAGCTGCTAATTATAATTAAATCTTTGATGAGCTGTTTCTTATCTTCTTAATTAAAATAATTATGATTAATGGAGTGGATGGCACTAACTCGGACTGACCCGGAGTGTGCTGTGGTGGCCAGCCTGGGTTCCCAAGAGCTGGGCCCACTGTCGTGGCTACAGGGAGTTTCGGGTCACCCTCAGGCACTCGGAGCTGGTCCACCGCCCTGAGGAAGGGAGGAGGTGGAGGAGTACTGCCTCGGGGCCTACAGGGGTCAGCTGCTTAGCAGCCTCAGGCTTCAGACCAGGGCTCTGATCCAGACAGGAAGTGTGAGGAGAGGCTCTGGCAGGGGACAGCAGAGGACACCCACCTCTGCCCCGGGGGTGGCTATGCCCCGGGGCCTTGCACATGTTGGTCTCAGCCCTTAGTGACTGGACACATGTGACCACACAGTGCTCCCCAGTTTGCAAAGCCCTGGCTGAAAAAGTGTCTTTACAAGGTCCTCCTCCTGCAGCAGGGCCACTGTCCCTTCCCACAGAGTGCTGGGCTGCTGCTTAGAGTGGCCAGTCCTGGAGGTGGGGCTGGCTCCCCAGGGGGGATGAGCCGGTCAGCAAGAGCACAGAGCCGAGCCTTCCCAGGCCACCACCCTGACCCTGGCCTTGCAGAGCCGGGCACACCCACGTGAGGCCTGAGTTTCCCTCTGTGAGAGAAGGGTGGGCGGCCTGAGTGGCCTTCATGAGGTCATTGAGCCCAGATGGAGAGCCATCAGACACAGAAAGCAAAGGTCCACCTACCCCACTGCTACCCGGGTCCCTCCCAAGAGCAGCCCCTCTGAGTCACCGCCTGGGGCAGCTGACCCTCTGGGGCTGAGGTTTGTTTAATCACTCCACCACAGAGACTCCGGCCAGCCGGGGTCCTCTCCTCTGGGCGCTGGCTGGCCACAGCCCTGCCGGTCTTCAGGGTCCAGCGGCCAGCCCCTTGGCCTCTCCCGGCCCTCGGCGGGGGTGGGGGGTGGGGGCTTGTGCCCGCCACACTTTTCAGGGGAGAGGGGTGCAGCGAGGTGCTCTGGGACCTGCTCTGGGCCTCAGGATCCTGTGGCCAGCCCTATCCCCCGTGCTCACGGTGGACAGGCCGGCAGGAACGGGGCCCAGCGCGGTGGCCGGAACGGTGGCCTCTGGAGCCCAGGCCCCCTCCAGCCCCGCCCGGGCCGCACCTGCGGGGCCGCCCCTCTCCGCGGAGCGCCTTGGGGCAGAGGCCGGGTCTCCGAGCGGTCCCAGGAACCGGCCACGTCCCCACCAGGCCGACTCTCCCAGGGGACCCCCGTACTCTTCCGAGGGCCGCAGGGCAGTGGGGAGGGGTGTCCTCTGATTGGCCAGCCTGGGGCAGGGCAGTATGATTGACAGGCGGGCCCGCCCCTTCCCGCCCGGCGCGTGGGTCCGGGGGCGGGGTCCGGGGCGCGGGGCGTGGGGCGCGTTTCCAGGGTGAGGCCCCGGACCCCGCCAGCCCGCGCAGGGGACGCGGCCTCCTTCTCTTGCCCCGCAGGGCCCTCCCCACCTGGCGGGTGCCACCGCTGCAAGCTGTCGGAGCCTGAGCCTCGGGAGGCAGATGCCAGAGGACCCGGGAGTCCGAGGCCGCGGCGCGCCCGCGGCGGGGGAGGCCAAGGAGGAGGGCCGGGGCAGCTGGAGGCCGCGGAAACAAGAGTCCTTCTCACCCCGGCCCCGCCTCTCTGGCTGGGCCTCAACTCGCACACCAGACAGACAGTAGATGCATTTACTCGGGGCACAGCAACGGGCCCAGCCCGCCCGCAGGTCAGGGGGCCAGCAGGACCCGCAGCTCGCCGGTTCCTGGTTTCAGACTGGGGGCTGCATGCAGTCGCAGAGCTGGGATCACAGGCAGTGAGTCCTGCTGGCCACCTCGGGGGCTTGCGCTCCTGAGTCTTCCTGTGTGAGGACATATCCCCCGAGACTGGGTCACAGTCGGTGAGACCCGGACAGAGGCACCACTGAGCTGTGCCTGGGCTTAGGACCGTGAGCTCTGAGACAGCGGTTGAACGCTACTGTAGCCCACTAAAGTGTGGCTCCTTGTGACCCAGAATAGTCACAGACAGTGTGTGCACGTGGCCCTGGCATCCCACTCGCAGGTGGGCCCTGGCTCTGCCCTTGCTGGTTGAGCCACCTTCCTCTGTCCTCTGCCCTTAGCTGGGAATCATGGCAGCATGGCCTGGGTGGTGTGGAGGACAAATGGCAGGTCTGTGGGCAGTTCCACTCAGACTCAGGGCAGTGAAGCCTCGTAGACCACTCCCTGGACACTGACCTGGGCCAGACAGGGAGGGGTGGCAGCTGGTCTCTTCCCAGATAAGTCCAGAGACAGCGTCTCTGGAGACAAGCCCTGGGTGTTGTGCTCCAGGGTCACTCCCCCCACAGGGTGGGCGTAGGTGGCCATGGACGGCAGCTAGGGATGGAAATAGAATGTGAATGCTGTCCTTGGAGGGTTCCTTCTGAGGTGGGGGCGGGGTAGCAGGAGCCCTGAGGACAGGCAGAGCCCTGGTCCCAGGCCCTGTGCATGTGGCCCTGCATCGTAGCTCCTGGTCCCAGTGGCTGGACAGGCCCATCCCAGGGAAACGCCCAGGGTGGCCAGTGGTGGGAGCAAGATGGCTTTCCTTCTCCTCTGCCCCAGAAGCTGGAGCAGGGCTGGCCCATGTCTAAGCTTGGCACCAGCAACCCTGCCCAGCAGCGCTCCTGGGGGCTTCTCACTGCCACAAAGAGCGGCTGTGGCTTATAGGGTAACTGGCCCGTCCTGTGGGCGCTGAGCCCAGGCTCCCTGGTGGGGGACCGACCACCTTCTAACAGGCCCCAGGAGGCTTGCCGAGGGCAGTGTCAGACATCAGGTTCTGGGGAGAATGGGCCAGGGTCCATCTCCCCGCTGCAGACAGGCCTGCTGTGGCGCTGCTAGACGCACAGCTTCCCCAGGTGAGCTGGTGCCTGGGCTGAGTCTGCACAGATGGACAGAGCTGCACCCAGGGAGGGGGCGACCCCCGCCACCCCCAGGTGTCCGTCGGCTCGCAGCAGCTCCTGCGCCTTCTCCATCTGCTCCTTAGTCCTCAGAGCCCCTCCCCCCCAGCGCTCCAGGACCTGGACTCCCAGGTAGGTCCCTCTCCTCCGTGCCCCAGGGCAGCTTTCCTCCATCCTGGTCAGACAGGAGCCTGCGTGCCCGCAGTCTTCCCGCCCTGACTGTCAGCTGTCGGGGAGCATGTGGTCAGGAAGTCCCGTGGATGGTCTTGAAGGAGGCTCGGGAAGAAGTCATGAGACCAGCCCTGGGAAGAGCCCTCTAGGGAACGGGGACAGTGAGTGAAGGTGACAGCTTCGATCCTGAGCTCTGGCAGGACTGGGGCGCAGTGAGGCCTTCACGTCCTCTGATCCGCTTTCCCACAGGGTCCTGCTGGCTGCCACTCAGAGAACAGACCCAGGTCTACACTGCAGGCCACTGAGGAGGCTCCAGGATGGTGGGATTCCGGGTGCACCCTGAGGCCGAGCCAAAGGTGCTGGTGGGCTGGGTGAGCCCAGGAGAGGGGGAGTCCAGACACGGGGCTGGAGCTGCAGGACGGCCGACCGTGTACTAGACAGGAAGAGGGGCTTGGGCCAAGTTTGGGGTGGGGGTCCTGGGGAATCCGCTGACAGAGTTGGTTCCTGAAGGGTGAGTCCTGTGGGGGATGACCCCCCTGCAGAGGAGGGAGGGAGCCCCAGGGTCCCCAGCCTGCCTGAGCAGGTCTTTTCTTGAGAGCCACTGTCCCCTTGCCTGGGGGCAGCCGGGCAGCTTGCTAGTGTGCAGGGGCTGAGGTAGACAGACAGAGCGAGACTTTGCTCCTTGGATGAAGTGTGTGCACATGTGTGAGCGCACTATGTATCTGGGTGCATACGAGCACCTACGTGCAGGCACACCCATGGCACACGTGTGTGCTCGCACATGTGTGCATGCCGGTGTGACTTGTGAGCCATGTGGAGGCCCGGCTGCAGCACTGGTCTGAGCCCAGCTCAGGCTCCCTCCAGGCTGACCTCCTCCCGAGGGCCCTGTGGTGGTGAGGCCGGCCCTGCCTGGCTCTGATGGAGGCCTCAGCCTGACGGGTGCCCACAGGGACCAATCCTGGAGACTCGGGAGCTGCACACACCACCTGAGACGCCGGGCCGCTGTGCTGTTGGTCTCCCAACAGTGCCCCATCTGTGGGAGCCCGTGGCCATGACTACCTGCAGGTCTGCAGTCCCTCCCCCAGCCCCCAGGTCCAGCTGCTCACAGAAGCTCCAGTTCCACCAGCAGCCGGACACAAGAGCGGCACTGGCGGTACAGAGCCCTGGGCGAGGCGGTACAGAGCCCTGGGCGAGGCACAGGTGTGATTATTTTCTCATGAAAACAATTTAAAGGGAAAGTTCCAGGAACAGCTTGGGAGGACAGAGCAAAGGGGTGCAGGGAGAGATCGGGGCTGGTGCTCCCCCAATTGAACCTCGGCTCCTGGCTCAAGAGAACCTCAGGTCCTTTAACCCAGATCCCAAGTTTCTGGGCCCTGAAACCACAGCATGGACAGGGCAGGGCTGTTTGGCGTTTCTGGTCACATGAGAAGCAGTCAGGGCACCTCATTAGCCCACGGCAAGTCCAGGGGGGAGCTGGCCAGGGAGGACATGCCAGGAGGCCACTTGTCCCTGTGGACACCGAGCACACAGCCCAGGAGGTCTAAGCAAGAAATGAGAAGAACTCCTTGTTGGAAAGGATACAGACTTGTTATGATTTTTTTCAGGGAGAGGGGGTACTGGGGAATGAACCCAGGGCACTAGGCCACTGAGCCTCTTCCCCCGCCCTATTTTGTACTTTGTTGCTTAGCACCTTGCTTTTGCTGAGGCTGGCTTTGAACTCGTGATCCTCTTGTCTCAGCCTCCCGAGCCGCTGGGATCACAGGCCTGCGCCACTGCGCCTGGCTATTTCTTAACAGTTTATGCAACCCAGATAACAAAAGGTATTTTTTAAAAAGTTTTCCGGTAGAATTCTCAATCAGTAAGTATGGCTGTGTATACAATCTGTATTTATGTTTATCAGCTCTGTTTTCATATTTATCAGTATTAAGAGCTATATTCCTATCCACTTATCAGCATTTGATACTGTTTACCAGTACATTGAGAGAAAAAAAAAAAAAAGGAAAAGAATTGAATTCAACTTGCAGAATAAACAAACAACCCAAGAGGCTAGAGATGCAGCACCTGCCGGAGGCTTGCTCTGGCTGCAGGCTGCTGTCTGGGGCTCATGGGTGGCTCCAGCCCCAGGCCCTGCGCTCCTGGCACTGGATGCCGCCAACCAGTTGGTGCCTGTGGCTCTGGGGCTGGCCTGCTGCTTGTGGTGCTGTGCATCAGGTGCCCTCCGTCCACACACGCTGAGGGTCTAATGCCTGACATTCACCTGCCAACCCTCATGGTGGGTGCAGAGACAGGCAGAGAGTCCAGAGAGTCCCCAACGCCAACGGAGAACAGAAAGTACTTGATGAATAATGAGATTAGACAGTTTTTAAGGAAATCACTTAGGAGAAAATATAGGAGTAAATGTTTGTGACCTCGGGTTGGAGGGGCATGGGCATGGACACCGGCCACGGCTTGAATGACCTGCAAAGACAGCCTGTCAGCCACATGCAGCACCATGTCATTTACACGCACTCTCCACACAGCCGGGAGCAGACTTGGGCTTGCCTGGGGCTGAGGGCGGGGGGGAACGTGAGGACGTGGCTTCTTGGGGGTGACAAAGATGTCCTAGAATTTGAACAGGGTGATATCTGGAAAACACTGGAACTTTGCATCCACTCTCTAGGAGGCAGCACCAGAACCCAGCTTAGCAGGCCACACGCAGGCCACACGCAGCCCCTGCCAAGGCCGCTCCAGGGAGCCTGGTGGTGCTGCCCTTTGGCCCTGGGCTCCACATTTCACCCTGCTGTCTCCTGAGCACCGCCAAAGCCCCTCTTAGCCTTGACCCAAGGTGCCACCTTGTGCCATGGCACTCACTGAGCCAGCAGTGAGCACCCTTTCCAGGCAGGACAGTGGCAACCAGGCCTGGCTCCTGCCCCCAGAGATCTCCCCCAGGTGGACAGGCACCGAGCACCTCCCACAGACTAGGCTAGAGGGGCCCTCAGAGTGCTCTGGACCCAGGGGAAGGTGTGGCCGGGGGAGCGGAGCAGGAAGCCCTGGAATGGACTCCCAGGTAGGGCACGTGGTCGAGGAGGCGTCTAAGTCATGGGGAGATGAGCCTGCAGCAGCTGGGTTGGGGACAACTGGCAGCCACGTGGACAAAGATAAGGTTGGCCCCGATCCTTCCTCACAGCAAGGCCAAGAGGCCCTTGCAAGTGCAGGACAAAAACCTGGCGCCCTCCTTTCCAACCCGGGGCATCCGGAGGCTCTGAGTGGGAGTCAACCGGAAGCCGTCAAGCAAAGGTGAGTGGCTCTGCCTGCATGGAACCAAGACCTCTGTGTGGCAGACACGTCACTGCCGAGGACACACAATCAGGTGTCTGAGGCGAGTGGAAGAGTCCAGGGCTGATGCCGCTGGACAGGTAGTTCCTTGAAGGGAAGGAAGGGCCAGCAATTGTGGGCAGGCAGACAAGACACCAGCACATGAATGTGGGGGACGAGCAAAGGTCCTGACCACGCACACGGGAAACACGCAGATTCAGCGACATCGAGATTCCACTTTCACTTCTCAGGTCCACCAAACCCCAAAGACTGGACCACTGATGTGCTCCGAGCCCCTGGGGACACGTATGGGAATGCAGCTGTGAGGAACAGCTCACCAGGCTGCAGGCGCAGGTGGCCTCCAACCCACGATGCCACCCCTCAACCTCCACCCAGGCGGCGCTGGAAAAGGTGTGGAGACCTTTGCTGAAGACCATCCCTGGTGGTCATTCACAGTGGTGGCCAAAGCAGAGAGTTCCCGGTGCCCATCAAGGGACGCTGCTGGCCCACACTCAGTCTGACCACAGGACTCTGTGGCAGTCACAGGAAGGCTAGGAGGTGTCGGGCGGAGGACTCAGTGACAAAGCAGCACCCCCAGGTGGCCGGAGCTGGACGTCTGTGCTTCCAGAATTCTCTAAAAGAACTCCCTGGGTGGCAGAGGGCACGTGGTCCAGGAACGGAAGCCAGGCCTGAGCTGCCCGCTGACGTCCATGGGCGATGCTTGTCACGGCACTGTGGAACTGCTTGGCCGAAGAGGCGGCCATAAAGAATAGGAAGAAACCTGCAAGAGAGACACAGGAACAAGAAACCCAAGTGGCGGTCGAACTGGCACAGAGACTTTTTTTTTAATATTTGTTTTCAGTTATAACAATATCTTCATTTTATTTTTATGTGGTGCTGAGCATCGAACCCAGTGCCTCATGCATGGTAGGCGAGCCCTTTACCACTGAGCCCCAGCCCCAACCCCAAGAAACTTTCAAACAGCTTTAAACAGCACTGTGTTGAGTATCCAATCTTGTGAGACAGAGTCTAAGAACAACAACAAAAAATTATTTTTTAAAAAGTTCTCCTGAGAAAAAGTACTTCAGAAGGAAAGATAAGGACGTATTCTCTCTCCCATCGGGGGCACAGGGAGGCGGGCAGCCAGGCGGGCACGGCCAGGCTGTCAGTGGGAGCTTTCTGGGCTCTCTGGATGGCCAGAGAGCAGGCGTGTCCACGAAGAACAGGAGAGACCCTTGGTGCTGAGGCTGGACCTGCTGAGCTCCCACGGGCCAGACCTCCAGGGCCTGTCCCCGAAGCAGCCCAGGCCCCGGTCCCGTGGACACCTCTGGGCAGGAGGGAGACGGGTGCCCACACTTGGCACTAAAAGGGGAAATGCAACCAGGGAGGATACTGGAGGGAGGAGGTCTCGGGAGGGAGGGCAGAAGAGATCCTCACAGCTGGTAGGAACTGGGGCCTCTCTTCCTCTGACTCCCGTCAACGCTCTCCACACGCGGCCGCAGACTCTGAGGAGCAGGGAGGCTGCCAGGTCCTGCAGCTCCTGGGCCCTGTGCGGGGTGGGGGTGGGTCTCAGACGCCTGTTCTCAGGTGCCCTGAGCCGCCCACACCCATGTTCACAGAACCCCACCCTGACCCCAGCTTCTAGCTGTGGGGCTCAGAGCCTGGCTGTGGGACAATGGCTGCCCGCCCTGGCCCACCTCGCCGCAGCTGTGGGTCGATGCCCTCAGATCCTGCAGCCTCGTGGGGAGAGTGGCAGGCCCTCCTGGACAGCAGGCTTCAGCTCGGTCCCTGGAGGGCAGGAACAATGGAGGTACCACTGCCCCCTGGCCTGTCACTGGGAACAAGCTGCCTCCTGTCAGCAGCCCTTCAGGCCTGGGGACAGCCAGACCTGCCAGAGCTGCAGCCCCTGGGTCCCCTGGCTCCGGGGTCTGGCCGGGCCAGGCCCTGCTGGGACATAGGACTGAGGCCAGACCCAGTGGAGAGGCTGGGGAGGCAGGAAGGGGAATAGCTGCTGTGTGTGTCGGGGGCGTGGGCGGCTCCCCGGGGGAGGCACAGAGACGGACCAGGGATGGTGTCCCCTGGGAGGGCAGAGGTGCTGACCGGAGGCCCCAGTGAGTATCAGGAGGGAGGAAGGTATGGAGCAGGCCAGTCCCAGGGACCTTCCTGGGGACCATGGGGCTTGGATAGGTGCCACCAGCAAGGGTGCATCCCTGGGCTCTGGGCTGGGCACAGCCCCACTGCAGCGGGCTCAGGGCTGGGGAGTGAGGGGGGAGGTCCACACTGGCACACAAGCTCTCACCAGCCGGGCCCCCCACAGGCCTGGGCAGAAGGTGCCAGTGCAGCTGGTCCTGCAGGGCAGGGTGCCTGCGGTCACTGCGGCTGGGCAGGACCGAGAGCTGGTGTCTCCCAGCGCTGCTGCCTGCAGACGCGTCACTCCACACACCTGCCACGTGTCCACGTCCCCCGACACCTTCAGGTGGGTGCTTCCATGGGAAGTGCTTCCTCTGTGTTGACACATCTGATGCCATGCACCTAACGTCACCTGCAAGGAAGTCCACAGTCCTGCCAGCTGCTGTGGGGGGCCACGGTGCAAGGGGGGTCCAGTGTTGGCCACTGTGAGGCAGGAAGCTCCTTGGGGACAGTGGGAGAGGTAGAGGGAGGAGCTGGGGCCAGCCTGGGGCACCTGGGGAAGCATGTCCTCACCCTCCCGAGCCCAGGATCTGGGCAGGCCCCAGGGCTGGTGGCCAGGCTGGCGAGCAGCAGGGGCTGTTTTTAGCTGTGCTCAGAGGCAGGCCACAGCTGGGATCAGACAGGCACCGTGACCTTGTCCGGGAGTCACCGGCAAGCACCAGTCCACACCCAGGCTGGTGGGGTGATGGGCAGGGACTCCAGGTCTGGGGTGGCCTGCGGTCTCACTCCTGTCATTCCAGAGCTGGCCCCAAGCTGGGTGTGGGACAAGACTCTAGGGCATGGGCTCTTCAGGGGCTCAGGAGGGTGCGGGATGTGCATGCAGCCTCCGGGCCCGAGGCAGGTCTGCCTGTCCCCCTGCATGTGGCACCTGTAGCCTCCTCCTCCTTGTTCTCACCTTGCTCAGCTCACCTGCAGGTGGGTCAGGATCCACGGGACCCCGCATGCTGCAGGGGCCTCCTGGGAGAGTGAGCTGGCCAGCCTCTGGAGCTCCGAGGGCCACACAGGACGCCACACAGGACCCTGGGGATGCAGGCTTCCTGCTCAGCACTGGCTGCTTCTTCCAGGTGGAGGCCTAGCAACCATTTCCTGGGCACCGAGAGACATGCTAGACTCTTGCTGACCTCCTCGGTGCAGGGCCACTGAAGTCAGCCAGGATCCCTGCCAGAGAGGCCTATGTCCCTGCAGTGACCACATAGTGACCCCCACCTCACTGGTTCCCAACAGCCCTTGTTCGCAGCTTGTTTACCTTCCGTTCTCTCCTCTGATCCTGCGCAGCCTCAAGAGCTCAGCTTCCAGGCTCTCAGTGTGGTCTTAGGAGAAGGGAGCTGCCAGGCCTGGAGCGGCTCGCTGGGGGTGCTTCCAGAGGCTGAGCAGTCCCACTCACCTCCCCAGCTGCTCTCAGGACGCAGAGGTGGAGGTGAGGCTGAGCAGTCCCACTCACCTCCCCCAGCTGCTCTCAGGACGCAGAGGTGGAGGTGAGGCTGAGCAGTCCCGCTCACCTCCCCCAGCTGCTCTCAGGACGCAGAGGTGGAGGTGAGGCTGAGCAGTCCCGCTCACCTCCCCCAGCTGCTCTCAGGACGCAGAGGTGGAGGTGAGGCTGAGCAGTCCCGCTCACCTCCCCCAGCTGCTCTCAGGACGCAGAGGTGGAGGTGAGGCTGAGCAGTCCCGCTCACCTCCCCCAGCTGCTCTCAGGACGCAGAGGTGGAGGTGAGGCTGAGCAGTCCCGCTCACCTCCCCCAGGCTGCTCTCAGGACGCAGAGGTGGAGGTGAGGCTCATGCTGTTGGCAGCTGAGGTTCCTGGGCTCGGCCCAGCTCAGCCACTTCTGTGCTGTGTGATCTCAGACAAGTGTCAACCTTCTCTGGAACTCAGCTTCATCCCCTGTAAACTGCAGGGCGTCCAGCATCCAGTGTCCTGCGTTCTGCTGAGCTAAGGCCAAGGCTAAAGCATCCACAGAACATGCTGGCATGAACCTGGCCATGGTACGAGGTGGCACCTGCTGGCACTGTTCCAACCAAGCCCAGGCGACCAGGGCACAGCCGGGAGTATGCACAGGGCCCCCAGTCCTGCAGACACAGTCACCACAGGGCAGGCAGGAGTTGAGACAGCTTGGGGAGGGCTCACGTCTAGGTGGCTCTGGCTCCACACCTTGGCAGCGTGGCCGGCCTGGGTGAAGCTTGGTCTGCATGAGGAGCCCCTTGGGTTCCACACACGCCTCTCCCTGCAGCCACTGAACAGAGGTCTGCCCCCCTTTAGGCCACACGGTGCCTACAGAGGGCTCACTGTTAAGGAGACCTTGTCCACTGTAGAGGAGGGACTGACCCTTTCCCACATGGGAAGCATCAGGCCCAGGTCTGCAGGCCACTGCCCCAAGAGTGAGGTCCCCATCTTCCTGCCCTTCCTGCAGGGCCAGCGATGGGGTTCGACCCACCCCAAGCCAGAAAGGAAGGGCTAGCTGCACTCTGGCTCCGGAGCTGGTGGGGGGTTTCCATCGGTCCCTGATGAGTTGGGGTGCAGACTCCACAGCAAGCCCACTCTGGAGGACGCGGTCAGAGGGGTGGCAGCAATTTAGAGGGCTCCACGTGGGATTCTGGGCCAGGCTTCCCGCGCCTCCTTTCAGGGTTCCCGCGGCCTTTCTTGAGCGTGAGCGCCCCCTGGTGTCGGGAGGCAGCCAGGTGTGGCCCTGGGCTGCAGAGCGTCTCCTCTCCCAGCCCTCAGCCCGGGACCAGGGGCTGCTGTGAGCCCACATCACAGGAAGGACTTCAAGAACCTGGCTGGAATCCAAAGTCACGGGGAATGCCAGAGAAGTTGGTCCCCAAGGGGACCAGCCTGGGGACCCACCGCTTTGTGATCCCAGGACAAACTGACCTCTGAGCCTCCTCCCAGGCAGGACTGGCCTCCAGGAGGGCAGGACAGCCAGCGTTTCGTGGTGACCCCAAATTGCCCTCTGTGCCCAGCCCAGCAGAGAGTGTGGCAGGGCCTGCTGGGTGGGGTGCTCCTCAGGTGGCAGCCCGGGCCTGGGGGCTCCCTCGGGAAGCTCCGGCAAGGTCTGGGCAGCTGACTTGGAATAAGCAGTGAGGGCTGCTGCGTGTGCAGACATGGCTTGGGTTCTCCAGCAGCCCAGCTCAGGCCTGGCTCCCTGTGTCCCTGGGAAGCAAACAGGAAGTTCACAGAGCCGACCTCTGGCAGTAGAGTGGAATTGGGGTTTCCAGAGGCGGGACGGGGAGGGACGGGGAGGGCCGCCAAGGTGCAGAGGCGCAGCAGATGGGGGGGGGGGTTCCAGCATTCCAGCCCGAGGCAGGGCCACCACAGTGAGCAGCAGCCCAGCCATAAGAGAGATCTGCAGTGAGACAAAGAGGCAAGGGACGCGCTGACATGTGACACCCTGATGTGACCATTATCACACCCACGCATTGAAATGCCACATTCTGTCACATAAACACGTTCAATTACACGTCCATTGAAAACTCATAGAAAAAAGGGAGATGGACAAGTAGGCTAAACATGGTCAGTAGGCACACGCGGCCTGGGTCTGCAGGGGAGGCTGTGTGTGGGAGGCTGTACTTGGCCTCTAGCATACAGATTTTCCTGACGTTAAGATCGATTTGAAGGCAATGTAGATTCTGAGGATTGCAGAGAAGTGTTGAGGCCAGAGGCCCCTAATCTGCCTGCAGAGGTACTGGCATCTGGGTGTGCCCCCCGTGTGCACGGGTCAGGACACTGAGGGGAGGTGGCCCATTTCACCAGGGTGTAGACATCTCCTGAGCGTCTCCTCCTGTTCCTTCAAGAATCACGGCATCAGCAATTTTCTCATTAAATTCTCTCCATGGGCCTCACTTGAATGGCCGCAGGGCCGCACCCGGGCCTCCAGGCGCCTCTTCCTGCCTGCTGTGAGTGGCCGTCTGTGCTGTGTGCTGCTGCCCTTCCTGGCTCCCTTAGGATGGGCCCCTCCAGTGTCTGCGCCTTCTCCCGGTGCCCACAGGCCTGTCTGTTCCAGCTGCTCTCACCTGAGCAAAGGTTTGACCACTTTGAGGTTTTCAAAAGAAAAAGGACTATCTTCTACAAAACTGGGCGTGTTGTTTAGGAGGAGCTGAATCCTTGTTTTTATTTTCACTATATGTGTTCAATTTGGGGGGTCGACAGATGGTATTTCCCATTTGTTCTTGATCATGACCTTGCACTCAGCAGTCCTGCGAGCATCCTCTCTGTGTTCTATTCGTTGGGTGTGCTTCCACACACAGGCCACTCTGTCAGCACTACTCATCTCCAGCATCTGCTGTGTGTGAGGAACTGACGGTAGCTGGTGGACTGCCCCTCCCCTGCCCACCGGGAGGAGCCGCTCCCTCCACATTTTGGTGGATTCTGTCTGCGGGAAGCACCCAGGGCTGGTCTCACTGATCCTTCCGTCAGCACACCTGGGCGGTACTAGCTTGATCCTTGAGGTTTCATTATGAGTTTTAAAGCCGAGCTGGTTCATCCTGTGTGACAACGTATGCTGCTTGTTTCTTTCAAGTACATTTTAGGAGACTTTATTTAATTCCCAAATATTTCCTTCTAAATTTGTTTTCTTTGCTAACGTGTTAAGCGTGTGGATCAGTGAAGGTCAGCAGTCTGGGGGTCCTGGCTGCGTACCTGCACGAGGTGCAAGGCCTTGGGGAAGTGTGAGTGAGCTTTGTTGTGATCTGCCTCTCAGGCGGATCACACAGCCCTGATTCTTAGGGTTTGGTTTGCTCCTCATTGTTGTGGGATATTCAATGCAATTGTGAAACTTGTTCATGTGTTTTATTATGTGCTTCCCCAGCCTATTTAAGCCCACAGGAATTATTGGATTTCTTTCTCTACCCTACTTCTTTTTCGATACTTCTTATTAATCCTGAATTTTCGGCTGATTCTTTTAAGGTTTAAAATAGCAACATTTTTTCCCCTTCAGCATATTCTGAGAATTGGACACCCTCATTCCTCTGGTTAGGCCTCTTCTTTTCCTTGATGACTCATTGAGTTAAATGATTGTTAGTTGGCAAGTGACTGTTTTTAATTTCTGATTTTAAGGGTCCTTCCTCAGGAGCTCACCGTCAAGTATGCTGTGAAGTGCTGTTTTGGAGACATGGGTCTCTGCACCCTGATCCCTCTTCCAGCGAGGAGTAGCTCTCCATCTTTATCAGGAAGTCCTCTGGTGTCACAGCAGGGGGGCTTCCAAGCAGGGCCAGCTGGCTGGAGTGGAGCTGGCCCCTTCCCCTCACAGGCCTTGACCCGCGGGCTTGGCTTACTGCTCAGCCCCTCCCCTTCCCAGGATGCCCAGGGAGCCAGTTTCCATGGAAAACGCAGGGCTTTCCCTGGAATCCATCCCCACCCCCTGTGCACCAGAGCCAAGGCTCACTCACAGAATGCAGAGTGGAGGGGCCCCTGCTCCAGGGCCTGCCCACTGCCCTCCCCCAGCCGAGCTGGTGCAGCGGTTCCTTCCCATTGTACCAGCCGCACAGGGCCTCCATCCAGCACTTCCCAATTCACCGCTCATGGCCATATCCACAGCCCCCTCACAGAGCACCCTCTACAGCCCCTGCAGAGCCGTCCATAACCCCTCCATAGCCCTCCACAGGCCTCTAGATAGCGTAGACCTAAAGAGCCCTGCATAACGCTCCATGGCCTCCAGGCCCTCCATGGCCCTCCATGGCCTCCAAAGCCCTAGTCCTCCATGGCCCTCCATGGCCCTCCATGGCCCTCCATGGCCCTCCATGGCCCTCCATGACCCTCCATGACCCTCCATAGCCATAGCCCTCCATGGCCCTCCATGACCCTCCATAGCCATAGCCCTCCATGGCCCTCCATGACCCTCCATAGCCATAGCCCTCCATGGCCCTCCATGGCCCTCCATAGCCATAGCCCTCCATAGCCATAGCCCTCCATAGCCTTCCATGACCCTCCATGGCCCTCCATGGCCCTCCATGGCCCCCCATGACCTCCATAGCCATAGCCCTTCATGGCCTCCATGGTCTTCCATGGCCTCCATAGCCCTCCATAGCCTCCATGGCCCTCCATGGCCTCCATAGCCCTCCATGGCCTCCATAGCCATAGCCCTCCATAGCCCTCCATGGCCCTCCATGGCCCTCCATGGCCCTCCATGGCCCTCCATAGCCATAGCCCTCCATGGCCCTCCATAGCCATAGCCCTCCATGGCCCTCCATGACCCTCCATGGCCCTCCATGGCCCTCCATAGCCCTAGTCCTCCATGCCCCCCCATGGCCCCCCATGGCCCTCCATGGCCCTGCATAGCCCTCCATGGCCCTCCATGGCCCTCCATGGCCCTGCATAGCCCTCCATGGCCCTCCATGGCCCTCCATGGGCCTCCCTGGCCCTCATGGCCCTCCATGGCCCTCCATGGCCCTCCATGGCCCTGCATAGCCCTGCATAGCCTTCTGTAGCCCCAGGGATATGCTGCAGTCTTTCTCGCACTGACTGGTGATCTCCTGAGAATGCCCAGCCTGCCAGCCTCTCCTGGTCTGACCCCTCCACTCCAGTGACATTCACAACTCTTTGCTGGACCTTGCTATGACGGAAATGCACTGGGACCTCTCTCCCTGGCCTGGGAGCAGGTGCCTGCTGCTCCCTGCTGTTCTGCCAGCTCCCTCCCTCCTCACCCAGGGCAGGGCCCGTGTCTTGTCCACGCTGTGCACACTTACCACCCAGGTCCCATTTCTTCCTTCAGGTCCGCTGGGTAAAGTCCACGCCCTAGTCGTTGCACATTTGCCTGGAAGCTGTTGTCCTCCTGCCAACATCAGCATGAGCCACTCCTAAGAGCAAGGGCCAGAATGAAACCAGCCTTGCCTCTGCTGGCCCACAACCCAGCCTCACCTGCAGCTGCCCACACTGCCCCCTTGGGCACCTAAGAAGTGGACAGCTGCAGTCTTTGGGGTCCTGGCTGCATACCTGCAGATGCAAGGCCTTTGGGAAGTGTGAGTGGGCCTTGTTGCCCAGGAGGGAGGACCAGCTAGAAGAGGGGCCGAGCACACGTGGGCACGTGGCCTGGTGAATTCCACTCTGGCTCTCGCGGCTCCTTGACGCTGAGGGATGAGATCCTCACTGCTGGTGACTCCTCCCGGTCAGCCTCCTCTCGAGGACTCCTCTCCCGTGTGTCGGTCCTCCCAGCTCTTTCTCTTTTTCATTTTATCTGCTGTGGATCTGTCTGTCTTTCCGTGCTGTGGTCTGGATAATTCATCAACACTACTACACTTGTCTGTTGGGCTGCCAAGCAGAGTGCTGCAGACCGGGCCGCTCAGACAACGGGAGTTTGTCCCTGGGATTCTGATGGTTGGAAGTCCATGGACCAGGCCAGCAGGTGGTTCCTTCAGAGGCCTCTGCTTGGCCTGTGGGTGGCATCTTCGTGCAGGACGACCTCACATGGTCGCCCTCCCTGCATGACTGTACCCTGATCTTTCCTATAAAGACTGGTCCTCTGGGATCGGGCCCAGGGACCACACTTCAGTCTGCCACCTCTTTGAGGATGCTGTCACCCAGCAGTCACACTCTGAGGACCTGGGTCAGCTTCCAAACCTGAGCTTGGCTGCACATGGCTCAGCCTGGGACTGTACCTCCCACTGGCTCTTTGTGTTCTGTCAAGTTTCAGTGTCAGCCACCTGCACAGTCATTTCTGTGTCTTATTCACATGTAACACGGGTCCTCGGGGTTTAAGTCTCTGCCATTTTAAAGTCTATTCATTTAAACCCTTTATTTTATGTTAACTTCCAAATTGTTTATCATATGAAGTTCTTAGGGCAATAATCTTCCTGGTTTTGGTGAAATTCGGCAGCCCCCCGCCCCCGACCCCCAGACCACAGGGAGCCGAGGGGGCGGGGTGTGGGAACAGGCCTCTGGACCTCTGGCTTGGCTTCAGTTTATTCCAGACAACCCAACGACGAGGAAGCTGGGGCTGATTAAATGTTACTTCCTGGCTTAGTGCTCCCTGTGGCCTAAGTCTGGGTCCCCAAGCTCCAGGTCCAGGTCGGGTCTGTCTCTGCCTTGGGTTGGGTGGAGACAGGCTCAGGGGTGGGGGGATGAGGGTCTCCAGGCCGCTCCTAGCCATCCCTTCCAAGGCTCATCCAGTGGCCACAGAATGGTGGCCAGTAGTAAGAGGTCCAGCAGTCAGTCTCTCTCCTGGGCCCAGAGCTATAGCTCCATCCACGTGTAACAACTTGGGCTGGATCCAGCTGCTGTCCTACCACCAAGGCGCCTGGGGCTCGCGTGGCCAGGTGCCTGTGCGTGTTAAGCCTGGGTGAGATATGGCTGTGTGCATTTGTATCTATACTTTTTCTATAATTTCATATAAAAATGAATACAAACAAGAGACAGTTTTCACCCTTGACTTATTTGATCTCTCTCCAGCTTTTCAGAATGTCGAAGGTAACAGGAGCCTGCTTCTGACACTTTTCTGGCCAGTTGTGGCCTTTCTTCCTCTAGACACCGTCACGTCCTGTCCTGTGGGACTCCTGGTCAGGTGTCTCCTCCTCCTTCTCCTGTTCTTCTCTTCTCACTTACCAACTTTCTGAGGGGCAATGGAGTGGGCCTCACTCAGTCCCAGGTCTTCAGTGACCATCTTTGTGCTGCAGACTCCTGAATACCCATTCCACCTCCGGTCCCCCGGTGAGCCAGGCCCTGGTGTGCTCCGGCCTGCCCTCGTGTTCCCTGGGCGCCTCACAGGCCTCTGAAACCCAACCTCCTGGCTGAGCTGGCCTGGGGCAGTTATTCCCTCAAGAACTGGACCTGGCTGCTTGCTCCACCCCCTAGGGCCAAGCACCCTCCCCAGACTGCACTCCAGGGGTCAGTCTGAAACTGCTCCACACTCCCATGGTGCCCATGTGCCCGGACGTGACTTTCCACAGTCTCTGCTCCTTGGTCCCTCAGTCGTCTAATGGAGGCAGGCCATAGGTGGACCCCTCACACCCAGACAGACATCCACGGCCGGTGACTGGGCCCTCCAGGGACCAACCTTGCCTGGAGAGCCGAGCGGGATTCTGGGGACAGTGTGGACTTCCTTCTAGGTCTGCACAGGCCCTGTCCTGGATGACTGGGCACCAGGGGACATGAGACTGCTGGGGGGTGGCAGCCCCCCTGGGAGGCCATTCCTGCTCCCGGTGCCAAGCTTTAGTTCAGTGGTGAAAGTCACATGCCCCACTTGCTCGGTGATGCTGTCTCTTCAGCTTTGTAGACACAGCATCACTGGACGGATGTCACCAGGAGATGGGAGGATGGTTATTTTATTTTTAAGTTTTTTGTGTTTCATCTGATAGTTGTGACTTTTATTAAGATTTTTTTTTTTTTTGAAGGGTTCTCTTTGAAGCATTTGAGCTAAGGATTCTCCCTTGGTCTGCTCAGTGGAGATTCAGGCAGGCTTGGCCTCGGTCCTGCCTTGCCTGACCCAGCAGCGCTACTGCAAGACCTGACCCTTGGAGAGGTGTCATCCCCAGATCTACCCCGGGTGCCGGGGGTGGAGCAGTGGGCGGGCCCCAGGAAGAGCAGCCTCTGTGCTGGTCCACAGCCCCGTGTCTGATGTGTCTCTGCAGCCCCAGTACCCAGCCCGGGACCTGCAGCCCACATGGGAAATAGGGCTCCCTCCCAGGAAGTGGGTGGGGTCAACCCCTCTAGCAGGCGGAGAAGCACCCGGGAATGGAGGGCGTCCTCCCAGGTAAGGGACATGGCTCGTGCCAGGCTCCTTTGGTGCCCTCCCCAGCAGGGCTCAGGTCTGTGTTCCCTTTCCTGTCCCCACCCTCCTGAGGGCTGGGGCAGCTGGGCCATCCCCATCCTGTGGTGGGACTTGGGCTTTCCGCTGTTGGAGCTCACATGGCTCTCGGTCTGGGGCTAGGCCCCTGGAGGGGGGCAAAGCTCCCCCGTGAAGACCCCGCCCTTCACCTCCCCATCCAGCCCACTCCCCTCAGAGCAGACTCTGCTCTGGCCTCTGAACAGTTCCTGCCCCCGCATGTGAGCTGAGCAGATCCTCCCGCAGCCCCGCGTCCAGGGGATCCGCCCATGACCTCCATCTGACAGATGAGCTCTGGCGCCCACGAGCGGATCCTGCCGGCTTTGAGCTGAGCAGATCCCGCCCCAGGCCCCGCCCACTCCGCGCGCCCCAGGCCCCGCCCCCAGGCCGAGGTAGGCTGAGCTGGCCCTGCAGCGTGCTCACCTGCCTTTCACTGCCTCGGCATCAACATACTGCGGATCCCCAGCAGGTGAGGCTGCTGTTGCTGTCGGAGCCAGAGTGGAGCAGGCCCTGAGTTGCTGCCCCCTCCTGATCCGGCCTTTCAGAGTCCAGCTGTCGGAATCTCAGTGCCTGGGGCAGACCCCAGCTACCCTGTTGCACAGCCAGCCAGGAACTGGGATGCTGCTCCGCACTGTGCCCACCCAGCATGCTGGAGCCAGGGCATATGCTGGCCCTTGCAGGCCCCACTCCATCCAGAGCCCACACCCCAGGTCTCGGTGGCTGGAGGTGGTTGCTTAGGCTCAGGCCTGTTGCCCGCCCGCCCAGTACCAGCCCTGCTGCCCTGGGAGGGTCTGCCTCTCCTCAAGATGTGTCTGAAGCTCAGTGCTGTCTGGACCACCTTGACTGTACTACTGCCCTGCTGTTGGCCCTGCCTCCTTCCTCCTGGCGGAGGGCCTCCTCTGTCCAGGGCATCTCCAAAGCAGTGCTGCTGCCCTCCTCCAGGCCCCAAGCCCACCCTGCTTTCCACCTTCCCAAACCTTGACTACTGGGCCAGGGCAGGCCAGTGGGTGCTGTGTCGGAGCTGGAGGCCAGAGGACCAGCTGTTCCAGGCCCTGAGGATGGGCTCCCACCTCAGAGCCCAGCCCTGAGGGGCCAGAGCAACAACCACCTGTCCTCTGGAGCTGGGCTTTGAGTCAGTCCAGGTGGCACCACGGGCCACATCCCAGGGCTTTACTAGGCCTCACAGCTCCACACGGGACGCCTTTCCACCCCACCAGCCTGAAGTGACCCAGCAGAGGGGCAGGACAGCCTGCTGGCCCTGCCTGTGGAGCGGCCTGTTTGAACAGGACTCCCAGAGCCCGGCACAGAACAGGATGTGCCCAGTGCCCTCCTGGGCAGCTCCGGACCTGCCCTTCTCCCAGCCTCAACCCCTGGGCCATCTGGGTGGGGCTCTGTCAGGGCAGGACAGCTCAGGACCCAGGCAGCTCCGGATGGTGCATGTGGGAAAGAGGTCTCCAGCGCCCTGCGTCACTGGCCACGGAAGGCAGTGGGGCTTGGGCAGGCTGCATCCCAGCAGGCTCCAGTGCTCCGAGGGTGCTCTGATGCAGTCGATGTCGCCCAGTGCCCCGAGGGTGCTCTGATGGAGTCGATGTCGTCCAGTGCTCCAAGGGTGCTCTGATGGAGTCGATGTCACCCAGTGCTCCGAGGGTGCTCTGATGGAGTCGATGTCGTCCAGTGCTCCAAGGGTGCTCTGATGCAGTTGATGTCGCCCAGTGCCCCGAGGGTGCTCTGACGGAGTCGATGTCGTCCAGTGCTGCGAGGGTGCTCTGACGGAGTCGATGTCGTCCAGTGCTCCGAGGGTGCTCTGACGGAGTCGATGTCGTCCAGTGCTCCGAGGGTGCTCTGATGGAGTCGATGTCATTCAGCGGGGCTGTGTTCTGGAGCAGTGACGAGCAGGATGCTCCCCAGTTGGTCTCTGTGTTCTGACACCCATCGAGCACGCCATCGCGGCACGTTTACACTCACAGCGCTCCTAGGAACTTCAACTGGGAAACGTGACCAGGTCCTAAGCAGATGAAGTATGGAGCAGTCAGAAAGGCAACTGAGGTCATGGTGTCTATTCCTGAACTTCCCAGGTGGGACTGAGGGTCGGGCTGCAGTTCAGAGCTGGGGTTCAGAGCTGGCGACTGCAGTCACGGTTTGGTGGCCTTCCTTCCCGGCACCCAAATTTGATTTATATTCACATGCTGCGTAGGGGAGTAGAGAGGCCTTGGAGCTTCTCAAGGTTGTAATCCTCAGACACAGAGGAGACCGCATCTGCATTCTTAAATCAGCTGGCCCTGTCCAGAGGGCAATTTCAAGGTGAGTGCTGACCAGGCATTCAGAGTGACCTCAGTGTCACAAAGGGCAGAGCCTCTCTGGGGAGCAGGAGTAGAGCGGTCCTCCCTGGGGGGCCTCCCCTGTCCTCGCACCTGCACTCTCTGGCACTCATACTGACGGTCTCCTTCCTTTGAGAGGGACACAGTTATTTTCCCAGAGTTACATGGAGGAGGCCAAGCAGAGGAGCAGCTTCCCTCCCTCTTCTCTGTCCCAAGCATTTATGATTCACGTATGACTCACGGAGGCCCTACTCCCTGTGCCGAGCGTGTCTAGGGCAGGTAGGTAGAGGGGAGCTGGCAGGCTGGGTGGCAAAGGCCACGGCTCCCAGCAGCCCAGTTGCTCTGGGACCACCCAGCAGGGCATCTAGCCTGTGGGGACCTTCGTGGGTGTGCTGTCATGGAGCCTCACAGAGCCAGGGCCTCGCAGACGGAGGATGAGCATGACCAGCTACAAGAACAGAATGCACGAGGGTTCAGAGGCACTGCACGACGCAGCCTGCCGCTGGGAGGTCTGTGGGTTGGGCACCAGAACTGCTGGGGAAGGCCACGTTGGGGAGTGCCCAGGTGGCAGGTGGCCCTGTCCATGTGGGAGAGACATGTTGACATTTGTCCTGTGAGCATGGGCACAGGGAACAAATGGCAGATTTAACCCATGCATTCATTCCCTTCCTTTGTCTCCTTCTGCAACGCCCTGCGATTAAAAAGGCATAAAACTCACAAAGAATGCAGGAGAGGAGACCACATCTGCATTCTTAAATCAGAAGCAGTGTTGGAGAAGTTGTCCCCAAGAAACTGGGGTGCAGAAATCAGCCAGTGGGCGTGGTCCCTAGGTTGGAGGGCCTCCCCAAACACCCAGCCCAGGAGGCGGAGCAGACGTGCCCAGGCCCGTGGCTCACCTGCAGCCACCAGGCAAAGCAGAGGTCCTGCAAGCTTCAGATCCCAGGAGAAATCCAGATCTCTGGGCGGGCTCAGCCTCTTGATGGCAGCTTTAGAAGTGATCAAAGGAGTTGGGCCTTGAACCAAGGGGATTTCTCACCACAGCAAGTAACACACAGAGCCTGGCCGGAGGCATGCAGCCTTCAAGTCTGGTAGCTGGGGAGCTTCTGCTAGACTCTGTCGTCCTGCTAATAAAGGAAAAAGCAGCACCTTCTGGAAAAGATGCAGAAAAAAGCCCCACATGAGTTTAACCTGGAAAGTTAAAAAAAAAAAAAAAACAGAGGCAAGCAATCCTAGAGGAGGGGTTTCCACTCTTGTTCACTTATTCCTGCCGCTTCTATGCTGAGGAGAAGCTCAGCATTGCACAGGAGGGTACAGGTGCCGGGGAAAATCTCCGCTACCTGGGAAGTAGTCAATGCACTTATTAATAACCCAGGGGTCAAAGAAGAGCTCAAAAGGAAATTTAGAAAGCATTTTGACCTAGATGGGAATAAAAACAAAATTTATAGCACAGATGTCTATTTTTAAAAGAGAAAAGTCTCAAATCATTGGCCTGATCTTCCACCCTTAAGAAACCAGAGAAGTTGTAGATGCCTTCAGTGGAGCGTCTCCTGTACAGAGAATCTTGTCATCAGTAAATAGGGACAGTTTGAGCTCTTCTTTTCCTATTTGTACCCTTTCATTTCTTTCTTTGGTCTAATTGCTCTGGCTAGAGTTTCCAGAACTATGTTGAATAGAAGTGGTGAGAGAGGGCACCCTGGTTTTATTCCAGGTTTTAGAGGGAATGTTTCAATTTTTCTCCATTTAGGATTATCTTGGCCTTGGGTGTAACATACACAGCTTTTACCAGTGTTGAGATATGTTCCTACTATCTCTAGTTTTTCTAGACTCACGGAGTATTTTGAGCATGAACGGATACTGGATTTTGTCAGATACGTTTTTCTGCATCTATGGAGATAGTCATGTGATTCTTTAAGTCTATTGATTTCTATATGTTAAACCAACCCTGCATCCCTGGGGCGAATCCCACGTGATCGTGGAGTGCTGACTTTTTGATATTCTTTTACGTGTGATTTTCCAGTATTTCTTAAGAATGCTTGCATCTGTGTTCACCAGGGATATTGGTCTGAAGTTTTCTTTCCTTGATGTGTTTGTGTGGTTTTGGGATCAGGGTGATACTGGCTTCATAGGATGAGTTTGGAAGGGTTCCCTCCTTTTCTATTTCATGGGATAATTTGAGGAGCACTGCAGCTAGTTCTGTTTGAAGGTCTGGTGGAACTCAGCTGAGACTTGTCTGGTGCTGGGCTTTTCCTTGTTGGTAGGGTTTTGAAGTTGTCTTCAATTTCATTGCTTGAAATTCATCTGTTTAAATTCTATGTCCTCCTGATTCAATCTGGGCAGGTCACACATCTCCAGAAACTTGTCGACTATTCAGGATTTTCTATTTTATTGGAGTATAGATTTTTCAAAGTAATTTCTGATTATCATCTGCATTTAGGTGGTGTCTGTGGTAATATTTCCTTTCCCATCACAAATGTTAGTAATCTGACATTTCTCTTTCTCTTCATTAGCTTGGCTAAAGGCTTGTTAATTTTATTTTATTTTTTTCAAAGAACCAACTTTTTTCCATTGATTTTTTTGAAATTTTTTTGTTTCAATTTAATTGATTTCAGCTATGATTTTAATTATTTCTGTCTTCTACTGCTTTTGTTGTTGATTTCTTCTTCTTTTTTTAGGGCATTGAGATGTAAGGTTATTTATTTGGTAACTTTCTATTATTGTAATGAATGAGCTGAAAGCGATGAACTCTCCTCTTGGAACCCTCTCATGGTGTCCTGTGGCCATTCTCATCTCCCTCTAAGACGATTCCTTCCTCTCTCCACTGGTCATTTCATAGTCTATTATTTAGCTTCCAGATGTTAGAGTAGTTTTTATCTTTTATTTTAATGTTGATTTCTAATTTCATTCCATTATCTTTATTTTTTTGTGTTTGCTAAGAGTTGCATTGTGGCCTAAGACACAGTCTATTTTAGGGAAAGGCCCTTGTGCTGCTGAGAGGAAAGTGTATTCCGTCACTGATGGATGAAGTATTCTATATATGTCTATTAAGTCTGAATTAATAATTGTGTGTTTTAGTTCTCTGCTTTCTTTATTTAATTTTTGTTTGGAGGATCTATCCAGTGGGGAGAGAGGTGTGTTAAGTTACCCAGTGTTATTGTGCGGTGGCCTCTCTGATTCTTGAAATTGAGAAGGGTTTGTCTCATTGCCACAGTCTGGCTGGGCACAAAATCACGAGCCACCACACAGCTTGTAGGTTCAAACAGCAATTCTTTATTCCCGTGGTCACACCGGCCGTCTACAAACACGTTCTGGGGAAATCCATGTTCTCTGCCCAAATCCACCTCCTCTGCCTCCCAAAATACTCTCTGAATTCCGGGAGAGACTCAAGGGGAACTCAGGCAGCAGGATATGCCCTATTCCCAGCAGGAATAATCTTAAACCTGGAACCGCCCTAAACCTGGATCCGCCCTGGTCCTTGAGCAAGGTCACCTCACATGCAATGTCACTGCAAAATGTCCTGTTTCCACGAGTCCTTCCATAAGCAACATGGGGTACGCTGGCAAGGAAATTGTCCTACCTACTTGGCTAATGGCTCCCAGCATCTCCCCCCTTCTGATTAATTAAACAACAAGTAATGTGGCTTAAGGACCGTGCCTGGTAGGTTGTCCAATTCAACATATGGTTCTTACCCGTCATCGGAAAACTGACCTTTAGGCGTCAGCCTCCTGTCTTAGGTTGATACCACTGCAATTGGATCATACCCGTCACTGACTACCGGTCCAGCATATAGCCATTGGCCCCCAAATTTTAGACCATCACTAGCAGAAGGGAGGAGGATACAGAAATGCCACAACACCAAGCCAATTGACGGCTCCTTGGGAAAAATTGCATCACTGGTGACACCATCAGCAAAGATATGCCAGCACTACCACAATTTGCTGCACCAAACGATAGTTACATAGTCCAGACAAGTTCTGCAAGCAGTTCAAAACGGAGGAATCTATCAATATGTCCGTTTCCTCCCAAAGTCCGTTTCCTCCCAAAGTAAGTTGACTCCTTAATTGAGCATTACTTGTTGAGTTATATTCATTGATGCATCAGTTTATACAGTTTACTGTGATAGCTATCATAGAAGCTGTAGTTTGGTTTTATCTTTGTCTTCACTGGCACTGGGATGAAGATAGGAATTCTGGCAATGATGGCTAAAGAGACATTATCCTGAAAAGAATTATTAAATATAATGAAAAGGAAAGGTGAAGGTAAACAAACAGATCTGTTAACTTTCTTTAAAAACAATCCTTAACAGCTGTTTACCTGATTTAAATTAGTAAACAAACAGATCTGTTAACCTCCTTTAAAAACAATCCTTAACAGCTGTTTACCTAATTTAAATTAAGCCATTTAAATCACGTGAATAAAAAAATAATTTGGATCCATTTTTTCATGAGCGCTCCTCGTATATGAAATATGGACATATGCACACACAGACATACGACACAAAACACAAATGTGCACACAAACGTACAACACATAAGACAATAATAAAGGCCTTGTAGCTTTACCTAGGTGAAATCTCCATTGCAATGTTTAAAAACTCTAGTCAAAAAATAAAACTGATCAGAAAAACATTAACCTAGGTTTGTATGAGCTCAAAAAATAAAATAGAACCTTAAGATGTGGAAAAATGCAATAATAAAATAGATACTGAAAAAAGCACCCTGGTTAATCACTGTCGCAGATGTAAGAATAGCAAAGCTGGAGCTCTGGATATCAGCTGTTATGGATTTGAGTCAAATCACCTTCTTTTTGGTCTGTAGAAATCGTTTTAGTTAATCTCTCTGGAATCCAAATTGGCTGCTGTTCTTCCTGTGGAAAAACACAAACAGAACCCCGACTCCAGACAATCACTGGGTCAGGACCTTTCCATTGTCCTGTTAGAATATCTTTCCAAAGTACCTTAGGCTTACATACATTTTTTGGATACATATGTCTTTCCGCAGCACTAAGCCCTGATGAATCCAAATTTAAAAAGTTTAAAGTAAAAAGCTTTATTTTAAGTTTATCTTTGGGGGATATATACCCCCTTACAATTCCCTCTTTTTGCTTTAATAAGTACGTTTTAATAGTTTGATGAGCTCTTTCAACTATGCCTTGTCCCTGTGGATTGTATGGGATTCCTGTTATATGAGTAATACCAAATGATGAGCAAAATTGTTTAAAAGAGGTAGAAGTATAACCAGGACCATTATCGGTTTTTAACTGTTTAGGAATGCCCACAGTGGCAAAATTTTGTAAGCAATGAGCTATAACATCTTTAGTTTTTTCTCCGGCATGAAGGTAGCCCATCAAAAATCCGGAAGAAGTATCAACTGGAACATGTAAATATTTTAATTTTCCAAATTCTGGCAAGTGTGTGACGTCCATCTGCCAAATATGGTTAGGTATCAGTCCTCTAGGATTGACTCCAAGATTAACTTGTGGTAAAAAGGTCACACAATTTTGACATTGTTTTATTATATGTCTGGCTTGTTCCTTAGTTATTTTAAAATGCTTTTGTAAAGTATTAGCATTAACGTGAAATCTTTTATGAAAATTTGTAGCTTCTTCTAGTGTAGAGAAAATATGTATGTCATGTGTAGTTTTATCTGCTAAATCATTGCCCAAACTAAGGGCTCCAGGCAATCCTGTATGTGCCCTAATATGTCCTATAAAGAATGGATCTTTTCTGTCCCAGATTAGACTTTGTATAGTGGAAAACAAAGAGAAAACAGTAGAAGAAGGGGAAATCCTACCAGCATCTTCAAGAGATACTATAGCATTAACTACATACTGACTATCAGAAAATAAATTAAATACAGAATCTTTAAACATAAAAAAAGCTTGTAAAACTGCATTAAGCTCTACCTTTTGAGCTGATTGTTTGGGTACTAAAAATGTAAAAGTTTGATCAGGGGTAACTACTGCTGCTGTACCATTATTTGACCCATCAGTGAATATATTTGGAGCATTCATGATAGGGTTTTTCTTGTCATTTTTGGAAAAACTACAGGATGCTTAGACCAAAAAGACAACAAAGGATTAGATGGTAAGTGGTTATCAAATGAAACATTAGATTTGCACATGATTATTGCCCAGTATTTAACTCATTAGCTAACTCATCAATTTGATCCATAGTATATGGAGTAATAATTTTATTGGGAGAAATTCCAAACACTCCCTTCGCTGCTTTTATTCCTTTGAGTATTAATTGTCCTACAACCTCAGGATACCTAGTAAGAATAGTGTTAGGAGAATAAGATAAATGTATCCACAATAATGGACCTTCTTGCCAAAATATTCCTGTAGGAATATTTTTTGTTGGTATTACAATAAATAATAAAGGCAAACTTATATCAATTCTATCCAAATGTATATTTTCCATATATGTTTCAATAATTTTTAATGCCTTTCTTGCTTTAGGAGTTAACATGCGGGTGAATTTGGATCTGATGGACCTTTTAGAATATCAAATAAAGGGCCCAACTCTCCTGTTGGTATGCCTAGATAAGGCCTTATCCAATTTATGTCTCCCAATAACTTTTGAAAGTCGTTAAGTGATTTGAGTTGATCTACTCGTATTTGAATTTTTGGTGGACGGACCATGGTTGAGGATAATAGAACTCCTAAATAATTAATTGGAAAACTTAATTGTACTTTATCTATTGCTATCTCTACATTATAATTTTTTAATAAGTTTGTAAGTGTGGCATAACATTCCAGCAATATGTTTTATCTTTATATGCTAATAATACATCATCCATATAGTGAAATATTTGTAGTTCAGGATTTTGATTTCTAAGTGGCCGGATTGCTTTGTTAACATATATTTGACTCATAGTTGGACTGTTAGCCATCCCTTGAGGGAGTGCTTTCCATTCATATCTCTGATCAGAACCTTCATGTTTTGATACAGGGATAGTAAATGCAAAACATGAACTATCCTCGGGATGAATTGGAATTGAAAAAACAATCTTTAATATCTATAGCTAAAACATGCCAGGTTTTTGGCAAAGCAGACAATTGAGGAATCCCTGATTGATCAGGTCCCATAATAACCACCTCATTATTAATGGCTCTTAAATCTTGCAATAATCTCCATTTACCAGATTTCTTTTTGATGACAAAAATGGGAGTATTATGGGGAGATACAGAAGGTTGTATATGTCCTTCCACTAATTGTTGTTTGACCAGATCATGGGCTACTTGTATCTTTTCTTTAGTCAGGGGCCACTGAGGAACCCATACTGGTCTTTCTGATTTCCAAGTAATTTTTATTGTCTCAGTGGCCCTTTCTGAAAATCCAACCTATGTCTGTCTGTTTCTTGATCTATTTGAATTGGTGCTGCTATACCTTGTCCTTGTTTTCCTAATATTTTTTCTTTCCTAAAACCTTGTCTAGCCCTAGTAGTGGGCGCATTAGGATTGATGTTATTTGTTAACGTCAAACCTAATTGATCTAGGACATCTCGTCCCCATAAATTTATAGGAAGATGATCCAATACACATGGCTGTATAGTTCCTTCACATCCTTCAGGATCCTTCCAATCTAATACCATTGCACTTCTATGGGGATTAGTTGCCACTCCTAGACCTCGAAGCGTTTGAGTGGCTTGTTGTAATGGCCAATGTTTTGGTCATTCTTGACGAGATATGATGCTAAGGTCAGCACCTGTGTCCAGTAGCCCATTAAACTCATGTCCTTGAATATTTAGTTTTAGCATTGGGCGAGAATCTAAATTTAAAGACAACATAGCCCAATCTACACCTGTGGAGCCTAATCCCCTGGAACCTCTTTCTACACTATGACTAGGAAATTTATCATGTAGGCTTGATATTATTAACAACTGTGCTATTCTATCTCCTGGTGAAATTACTGATATACCTCTTGGAGAACTAGCTATAATTTTTATTTCACCTACATAATCAGGATCAATTACCCCAGGACTTATCATAAGTCCTTTTAATGTAGATGAACTACGTCCCAATAATAAGCCTACTGTTCCTTGGGGAAGAGGTCCTTTTACCCTTGTGGGAATGATTTGAACTCCCATCTCTGGAGTTAGTACTGCTCTGGTGGAGGGCAGATGTCCAACCCTGCGTTCCCTCGGGTTTGTCTGATGAGGGATTTAATGGACAATGTGTCCTGGACACTACCCTGGTGGTGTTGCTGGGTTCCTCCACTGCCCCGTATATTTGTGGTTGTGGGCCCCGGAGCATTGGGCCCTCCTGTCCGTTTTTTGGCAATGGAGCCCGATGCCTTTCTCCACGATATCGTGGGTAAATACCTGGTCCTTGTCTGTTTTTTGATAAGGGAGTACCCTCTATGGTGGTTTGAGAACGGCATTCATTAGCCCAATGTCTCCCTCTATGGCATCATGGGCAAATACCCGGTATTCTACCCCTTTGATAGCTAGTTTTGTTAAACCCTCCTCCTATGGGGCAACTCCTTTTAAAATGTCCTGTTTGTTCACAATCATAGCATGTTTTTGGCCTGGCATCTAAAGCCTGTTGTACTGCAGCTGCCAAGACTTGCCCTTGTTCATTAATATCTCTACATAATTTAATATATGTGTTTAAATCTTCATGTCTCCATGGCCTAATAACCTCTCTGCAGCAACAATTTGCTTGGTCATAAGCCAGTTGTTTTATTAATGGCATTGCTTGTTCCGTATCCCCCAAAATTTTGGCAGCCGTTTGAATTAGCCTATCTACAAAGTCAGCGTAAGGTTCATTAGCTCTCTGTATTACCTTAGATAGCTGAACTTGTAAATCTCCATGTCCTTGTAAAGTCTTCCATGCCCTAACTGCATCTGCAGCAATTTGTGCATATATAGCAGGATCATATTCAATTTGTTGCCACTGACCCTCATAAGGTCCTTTTCCTAACAACATATCTAGATTTCTTTGAGGTTAACTGGCTGCTGCATTTCGCCTAGCCATCTCCATGCAAAATTCCTCATTGGCAACCTTCCATAACAAATATTGTCCTCCATTTAGCACAGATTTACACATGCTAGCCCAATCTGCTGGCGTCACGTTCAAGTTGGTAATGGATTCGACCATGCTCACCGTGAAGGGAGCTTGGGGACCATAGGTTGTTACAGCCTCCTTTAACTGCTTCACTGTTTTAAAATCTAAAGCATGGTGAATTCGCTGCCCTCCTGCCTGCTCAAGTACAGGGCATGCTAATCTTTGAGGTCCTGTCTCAGGATCCCAATTATCAACTACGGGGTTTGAGGGCCACTCAGCTGTCTCTATCGGTGGGGCTGTTGGTTGAATTACGCCCTCTTGTGATAAAACGGAGTTAGTAACAGCCTCCTGTTGTGGCCTTTTTCCTAACAACCCCTTTTCCTTTAAATTTTCTTCCTCTGTCTGACTAGCTCGAGAGACCTTCTCTTTTGCTTGATCTAAAATGTCTTTCTCCATGTTCTGAACCTCTAACAATTTACTTAACATCTTTTCAGTTTGTTTTAATCTACTATAAAGATAATGCAACCCAATAAGATAACACAAAACAAAACCGAAACTGAATGAAACAAAAACGGAATAAAAAATCGTTGTATCAATTTTCTCTTCCTCGGGGCTGACAAACTTCAAACCTTTAGCCAACCATTCTTCCCAGTTTGCCTGAGAAATTTCTAGGGATAGGCAGCTTGAAACAAAAACAAAATAAATCAAAAGGAGAACACATTGTTTTTTGAAATGGTCACCCATTCTCTCGCCTTCCCTCAGGGGCGAGCAATTTCACTTACCCCCAAGCTTCAGGCGTTCCGCATACGAGCCACCAAATGCTGCAGTCTGGCTGGGCACAAAATCACGAGCCACCACACAGCTTGTAGATTCAAACAGCAATTCTTTATTCCCGTGGTCACACCGAACGTCTACCAACACGTTCTGGGGAAATCCACGTTCTCTGCCCAAATCCACCTCCTCTGCCTCCCAAAATACTCTCTGAATCCCGGGAGAGACTCAAGGGGAACTCAGGCAGCAGGATATGCCCTATTCCCAGCAGGAATAATCTTAAACCTGGAACCGCCCTAAACCTGGATCCGCCCTGGTCCTTGAGCAAGGTCACCTCACATGCAATGTCATTGCAAAATGTCTAATGCAAGTCCTATTTCCACGAGTCCTTCCATAAGCAACATGGGGTACGCTGGCAAGGAAATTGTCCTACCTACTTGGCTAATGGCTCCCAGCATCTCATGTGCACAGATGCTCTTTATTTGGGGCATAAATATTTAAAGTTGTTATAACTTGTTAATGTATAATTCCCTTCAGCAGTATGAAATGTCCTTCTTTGACCCTTCTGATTCATTTTGACTTGACGTCGATTTGATATGAGGACAGGAACCTCTGCTTGTTTTTGAGATCTGTGTGAATGATAAGTTTTTTCCCATCTCTCACCTTCAGTCTGTGGCTCTCTTTTCCTGCCTCTTAGACACAGTATATTGTTTGCTCCTATTTTTTAGTCCAATTTGTCAATTTATGTCTTTTGATTGATGAATATAGGCCATTTATTATTTATTATTTAACATTAAATAATAAATGGGCTGGGGATATGGCTCAAGCGGTAGCGCGCTCGCCTGGCATGCGTGCGGCCCGGGTTCGATCCTCAGCACCACATACAAACAAAGATGTTGTGTCCGCTGATAACTAAAAAATAAATATTAAAAAAAATTCTAAAAACAAACAAAAAAACAAAAAAAACATTAAATAATAAATGACTTTTAAATTTTTTTATTTGTTTTAATTAGTTATACATGACAGCAGGATGCATTTATGCACTTTAATATATCATAGATGGGATATAGTTTCTCATTTTCCTGAGTGTAGTGTTGCAGAATCACATTGTATACACACAGTAACAATGTCTGTTCCATTCCCTACCTTTCCTATCCCCCACCCCTCCCCTCCCATCACTTCCCTCCACCTAATCTATTCTTCCCTAGTGTCCCCTGAGGGATGATTTTTATTCCCTGACATTTTGGTTTATTTCTGGTTTTTAATTTGAATTAATTCATTCTTCTTTGATAGACTGTTCTTCTAGTGTAGTTCCTGCCTTTGCTGATTTTTCTCTTTTGTTTTTCATTTCTTCTTCATGAAATATATTGCTGAGAATGTTCGGAATATATGCACAATGGAATATTAATCAACCATAAAGAAGAATGAAATCATGGCATTTGCTGGTTGCTGGATGGAACCCGAGACTATCATGGTAAGTGAAATAAGCCGAAGTCAGAATGTGCTCTCTGATGGGCGGAAGCCGGCTCCCAACCAGGTAGGGAAGATTGGAATTCATGGACGAGACGAGGAGGGAAGGCGGGGAAGGAAATAGAAAAGACAGTATCTTTCCTGTTCTTACATTCAAATACACGACCGAGTACGCCACAACATGTACGCACCACAGTGGGGCCCTAACTGGAGCAAGTCATGCTCAGTCCACGTGTGTAACACATCAACACGCTCTATGGTCATGTAGGTCTAGAAAGGAGAAATAAAAAAATGGGGGAAAAAAAAAGGAAAGAAACAAGAACGAGAAAGCCCAGTGAGAGCCCCAGAAGGACGTGGCCATGAGCAGGAGAGCAGCAGCCCAGAGAGAGGGCAGCACTAACGGAGGGGAGAGCCCGTGATGGGCAGGGCTGGTGGGCGCCTGCCAGGCCCATGTGAAGAGGAAACAACATGTTTCCACAAACTCTGAAAGCACAAGAGGGAGGCAGCCTCCGTGACTGTGAGGCCAGCAGCAGCTGCCGCCCAGAGCTGCAGGGGGGCGCTGGACAGTCCACTCAGCATGTCCCCAGGTAGCGCGGGTCCTGCATTCATGTGTGTGTGTGTGAAACACCATGATTTGGACACGTGTTTGCACATGTAAACACAAGTAAATGTAGACTATAGAATTTATATTTGGGCATTTATTATATATGAGATAGATTACTTCATGTATAATGAATAATTCATATGTAAATGATTGTACATGACAAATAAATATATACATACAAAACACACAACACATACAATCATATATAAATCTGGCCCAGATTCTCGGGGCAGGCCCTCGGCCCCTGCGCCTAAGCAGCACCATGTCATTTGCCAGCGGCAGGTGAACCGTGTCCAGAGCGGAGGTCTGCGAGGAAGGCCGTCGCTCCTGCTGCACACGCGGTGGCCCAGGAGGGCTTCCTAGCATGGGGACTCTCGTTTCCTACGCCCTTACTTATAGATGCTAAAGTATGTTCTGTCTTTCAAAAAGAGGGTCAACTCAAGGAGTCATGAGATTCTGCCTCGTAAGAATAGACTCCACATTTCATGTTTGGATGATTCTTGTAGTTCAACTCCACAGACTATTTTTATCAGTCTATTTTTAATGATAGCATAGGATTGACTATAGCAATCTACACCTAAGATACTGTGTTAAATTCATGTATAATTATAAAAATTATATATTATATTTACTGATAAGTTATATATAAGTAGTTTACATACAAATAAAAATGTATGCTATATATATTTTCATACATGTACACACAAATAAATGTATAATATCCATACGTGGATAGTACATTTCCAAATATATCTGCAAGATATCAGCAAATCTAACCCAAGCGTAGGCACATATATCTAATCTGTGCCTCATCTCTGCCCCTGCACACACGCACCTGCATGTCAGGTTTCACACTCGGGGTGAGAACAGCAGCGAGGGGTCGGGAACATGAGGGATCAATCAATGTGATCATCACACAAAGGGAGAGCCCACAGGCCTCTCCAGGAGGTGCTAACGGACACTTGGCAGGTCCCACCTGGGAGGCAGCAGTCCTCAGCAGGAGGAGACGGGCAACTTGGGTTCCGTCCTGCGCTTCTGCAAAGAGACGGGGCTGCCTGGGAGTGACGGACCTGGGGCGCTCACCCTGGAAGACGGGACCAACAGCAGCTCTGGCTCCCCAGTCCCCAGCGCAGCGCCCCAGGGCCGCAGGGGGAGTTGTCATGGAGACCCACAGAGAGCCTTCGACCGCCGGCCCAGAAGTCCTCAAGGAAGTGCAAGACGGGTGGAAGAGGAGCTTGTTGGCAGAGACCCTTGGGGGTCCACTCAGCCCAGAGGGTGAGGTGCAGAGACCCTTGGGGGTCCACTCAGCCCACAGGTGTGAGGTGCAGAGACCCTTGGGGGTCCGCTCAGACGACAGGTGTGAGGTGCAGAGACCCTGGGGGTCCACTCAGCCCACAGGTGTGAGGTGCAGAGACCCTTGGGGGTCCGCTCAGACGACAGGTGTGAGGTGCAGAGATCCTGGGGGTCCGCTCAGCCCACAGGGTGAGGTGCAGAGACCCTTGGGGGTCTGCTCAGCCCACAGGGTGAGGTGCAGAGACCCTTGGGGGTCCGCTCAGACGACAGGTGTGAGGTGCAGAGACCCTTGGGGGTCCGCTCAGCCCACAGGTGTGAGGTGCAGAGACCCTTGGGGGTCCGCTCAGACGACAGGTGTGAGGTGCAGAGACCCTGGGGGTCCACTCAGCCCACAGGTGTGAGGTGCAGAGACCCTTGGGGGTCCACTCAGACGACAGGTGTGAGGTGCAGAGACCCTTGGGGGTCCACTCAGACGACAGGTGTGAGGTGCAGAGACCCTTGGGGGTCCACTCAGACGACAGGTGTGAGGTGCAGAGACCCTGAGGGTCCACTCAGACGACAGATGTGAGGTGCAGAGACCCTTGGGGTCCACTCAGACGACAGGGTGAGGTGCAGAGACCCTTGGGGGTCCACTCAGACGACAGGTGTGAGGTGCAGAGACCCTTGGGGGTCCACTCAGACGACAGGTGTGAGGTGCAGAGACCCTTGGGGGTCCACTCAGCCCACAGGTGTGAGGTGCAGAGACCCTTGGGGGTCCGCTCAGTCCACAGGTGTGAGGTGCAGAGACCCTTGGGGGTCCACTCAGCCCACAGGTGTGAGGTGCAGAGACCCTGGGGGTCCACTCAGCCCACAGGTGTGAGGTGCAGAGACCCTTGAGGGTCCACTCAGCCCACAGGTATGAGGTGCAGAGACCCTTGGGGGTCCACTCAGCCCACAGGTGTGAGGTGCAGAGACCCTTGGGGGTCCACTCAGCCCACAGGTGTGAGGTGCAGAGACCCTTGGGGGTCCGCTCAGACGACAGGTGTGAGGTGCAGAGACCCTTGGGGGTCCACTCAGCCCACAGGTGTGAGGTGCAGAGACCCTTGGGGGTCCACTCAGACGACAGGTGTGAGGTGCAGAGACCCTTGGGGGTCTGCTCAGCCCACAGGGTGAGGTGCAGAGACCCTTGGGGGTCCGCTCAGACGACAGGTGTGAGGTGCAGAGACCCTTGGGGGTCCACTCAGCCCACAGGTGTGAGGTGCAGAGACCCTTGGGGGTCCACTCAGACGACAGGTGTGAGGTGCAGAGATCCTGGGGGTCCACTCAGCCCACAGGGTGAGGTGCAGAGACCCTTGGGGGTCTGCTCAACCCACAGGGTGAGGTGCAGAGACCCTTGGGGGTCCACTCAGACGACAGGTGTGAGGTGCAGAGACCCTTGGGGGTCCACTCAGCCCACAGGGTGAGGTGCAGAGACCCTGGGGGTCCGCTCAGACGACAGGTGTGAGGTGCAGAGACCCTTGGGGGTCCACTCAGCCCACAGGTGTGAGGTGCAGAGACCCTGGGGGTCCACTCAGCCCACAGGTGTGAGGTGCAGAGACCCTGGGGGTCCACTCAGCCCACAGGGTGAGGTACAGAGACCCTTGGGGGTCCACTCAGCCCACAGGGTGAGGTGCAGAGACCCTTGGGGGTCTGCTCAGCCCACAGGGTGAGGTGCAGAGACCCTAGGGGGTCCACTCAGACGACAGGTGTGAGGTGCAGAGACCCTTGGGGGTCCACTCAGCCCAGAGGTGTGAGGTGCAGAGACCCTTGGGGGTCCACTCAGCCCACAGGGTGAGGTGCAGAGACCCTTGGGGGTCCGCTCAGACGACAGGTGTGAGGTGCAGAGACCCTTGGGCGTCCACTCAGCCCACAGGGTGAGGTGCAGAGACCCTTGGGGGTCCACTCAGACGACAGGTGTGAGGTGCAGAGACCCTTGGGGGTCCACTCAGCCCACAGGGTGAGGTGCAGAGACCCTTGGGGGTCCACTCACTCCACAGGTGTGAGGTGCAGAGACCCTTGGGGGTCCGCTCAGACGACAGGTGTGAGGTGCAGAGACCCTTGGGGGTCCACTCAGCCCACAGGTGTGAGGTGCAGAGACCCTTGGGGGTCCGCTCAGACGACAGGTGTGAGGTGCAGAGACCCTGGGGGTCCACTCAGCCCACAGGTGTGAGGTGCAGAGACCCTTGGGGGTCCACTCAGACGACAGGTGTGAGGTGCAGAGACCCTTGGGGGTCCACTCAGACGACAGGTGTGAGGTGCAGAGACCCTTGGGGGTCCACTCAGCCCACAGGGTGAGGTGCAGAGACCCTTGGGGGTCCACTCACTCCACAGGTGTGAGGTGCAGAGACCCTTGGGGGTCCGCTCAGACGACAGGTGTGAGGTGCAGAGACCCTTGGGGGTCCACTCAGCCCACAGGTGTGAGGTGCAGAGACCCTTGGGGGTCCGCTCAGACGACAGGTGTGAGGTGCAGAGACCCTTGGGGGTCCACTCAGCCCACAGGTGTGAGGTGCAGAGACCCTTGGGGGTCCACTCAGACGACAGGTGTGAGGTGCAGAGACCCTTGGGGGTCCGCTCAGACGACAGGTGTGAGGTGCAGAGACCCTTGGGGGTCCACTCAGCCCACAGGGTGAGGTGCAGAGATCCTTGGGGGTCCGCTCAGACGACAGGTGTGAGGTGCAGAGACCCTTGGGTGTCCACTCAGCCCACAGGGTGAGGTGCAGAGACCCTTGGGGGTCCACTCAGCCCACAGGTGTGAGGTGCAGAGACCCTTGGGGGTCCACTCAGCCCACAGGTGTGAGGTGCAGAGACCCTTGGGGTCCGCTCAGACGACAGGTGTGAGGTGCAGAGACCCTTGGGGGTCCACTCAGCCCACAGGGTGAGGTGCAGAGACCCTTGGGGGTCCACTCAGCCCACAGGTGTGAGGTGCAGAGACCCTTGGGGGTCCACTCAGCCCACAGGGTGAGGTGCAGAGACCCTTGGGGGTCCACTCAGCCCACAGGTGTGAGGTGCAGAGACCCTTGGGGGTCCGCTCAGACGACAGGTGTGAGGTGCAGAGACCCTTGGGGGTCCACTCAGCCCACAGGTGTGAGGTGCAGGGACCCTTGGGGTCCGCTCAAACGACAGGGTGAGGTGCAGAGACCCTTGGGGGTCCGCTCAGCCCACAGGTGTGAGGTGCAGAGACCCCTGGGGGTCCACTCAGCCCACAGGGTGAGGTGCAGAGACCCTTGGGGGTCCACTCAGCCCACAGGTGTGAGGTGCAGAGACTCTTGGGGTCCGCTCAGACGACAGGGTGAGGTGCAGAGACCCCTGGGGGTCCACTCAGCCCACAGGGTGAGGTGCAGAGACCCTTGGGGGTCCGCTCAGACGACAGGTGTGAGGTGCAGAGACCCTTGGGGTCCGCTCAGACGACAGGGTGAGGTGCAGAGACCCTTGGGGGTCCACTCAGATGACAGGTGTGAGGTGCAGAGACCCTTGGGGGTCCACTCAGCCCACAGGGTGAGGTGCAGAGACCCTTGGGGGTCCACTCAGCCCACAGGTGTGAGGTGCAGAGACCCTTGGGGGTCCGCTCAACCCACAGGTGTGAGGTGCAGAGACCCTTGGGGTCCGCTCAGACGACAGGGTGAGGTGCAGAGACCCTTGGGGGTCCACTCAGACGACAGGTGTGAGGTGCAGAGACCCTTGGGGGTCCACTCAGCCCACAGGTGTGAGGTGCAGAGACCCTGGGGGTCCACTCAGCCCACAGGTGTGAGGTGCAGAGACCCTTGGGGGTCCGCTCAGCCCACAGGTATGAGGTGCAGAGACCCTTGGGGGTCCGCTCAGACGACAGGTGTGAGGTGCAGAGACCCTTGGGGGTCCACTCAGCCCACAGGTGTGAGGTGCAGAGACCCTTGGGGGTCCACTCAGACGACAGGTGTGAGGTGCAGAGACCCTTGGGGGTCCGCTCAGCCCACAGGTGTGAGGTGCAGAGACCCTTGGGGGTCCGCTCAGACGACAGGTGTGAGGTGCAGAGACCCTTGGGGGGTCCGCTCAGCCCACAGGTATGAGGTGCAGAGACCCTTGGGGGTCCGCTCAGACGACAGGTGTGAGGTGCAGAGACCCTTGGGGGTCCACTCAGCCCACAGGTGTGAGTTGCAGAGACCCTTGGGGGTCCGCTCAGACGACAGGTGTGAGGTGCAGAGACCCTTGGGGGTCCGCTCAGCCCACAGGTGTGAGGTGCAGAGACCCTTGGGGGTCCACTCAGCCCACAGGTGTGAGGTGCAGAGACCCTTGGGGTCCACTCAGCCCACAGGTATGAGGTGCAGAGACCCTGGGGGTCCACTCAGCCCACAGGTGTGAGGTGCAGAGACCCTTGGGGGTCCACTCAGCCCACAGGTGTGAGGTGCAGAGACCCTTGGGGTCCACTCAGCCCACAGGTGTGAGGTGCAGAGACCCTTGGGGGTCCGCTCAGACGACAGGTGTGAGGTGCAGAGACCCTTGGGGGTCCGCTCAGCCCACAGGTGTGAGGTGCAGAGACCCTTGGGGTCCACTCAGCCCACAGGTGTGAGGTGCAGAGACCCTTGGGGGTCCGCTCAGACGACAGGTGTGAGGTGCAGAGACCCTTGGGTGTCCACTCAGCCCACAGGTGTGAGTTGCAGAGACCCTTGGGGGTCCGCTCAGACGACAGGTGTGAGGTGCAGAGACCCTTGGGGGTCCGCTCAGCCCACAGGTGTGAGGTGCAGAGACCCTTGGGGGTCCACTCAGCCCACAGGTGTGAGGTGCAGAGACCCTTGGGGGTCCACTCAGCCCACAGGTGTGAGGTGCAGAGACCCTGGGGGTCCACTCAGCCCACGGTGTGAGGTGCAGAGATCCTGGGGGTCCACTCAGCCCACAGGGTGAGGTGCAGAGACCCTTGGGGGTCTGCTCAGCCCACAGGCTTGTCCACTGGCCCAGAGCAAGTGATCAGCAGGCTGGGTGCCTGATGTGAAGACAGTGGGTGTGGCCAGGAGGGTCTGCAAGGCCTGCCCGGGACGCTGCGGTCACAGGGACTAGAGTGACGTGCTCTGCCCTGGAGGGGCCTGAGCAGAGGCTCCGCCTGGGCTGCAGAGTCCAGTGAGTGGACTCAGGGCTTCCTCCTCACTCGGCAGGTTTGCCTTGCTCTCCGCTCTCCTCTCTCCTTTCCTGCAGCTTTGAGAAATGCGGTGGGGTAGAAGACACAGCTGTGGGGACAGGTCCTGGGAGGCCCAGGAGGAGCAGGCCAGGGCCCTCAGGTTGGCCGCCCAGGACGCGGCTGTGGGCCTGGGTCTGTGGGCCGGTGCGGGAGGGCAGCCCAGGTGGGAAACAGGATCCCTGCTGAGCCAGCCACCCACTGCAGACCCCTCAGGCCACCGTGGCCACTGCAGGCTGGCGCACAGCGAGAGGCCCAAGGGCATCTGAGACACCCTTGGCAGGGGACACCTGAGGGGACCATCCCAAGGCCTCCCTGGAGGCACTGAGCAGGCTGTCACCTGGAGGAAGTCCGGCCGCCGCTGCTGCCTCACACCAACACACAAGGCAGAAGCAGGAAGCAGAAGTGTCGCCACAGGGTCACCCGTGGAAGTCAAGGTCAGCGCTCACGATGTCCTCGGTTCACATGGAAGGTCGGGGAGGCCAGCCTCATGCCCAGGACCCAGCAGACTCCAGTCTACGTGGGCAGCAACCCATGTGGCTGGAGGGACGGCATGTGTCAGGTGACTCTCTTGTTCCGGCAGCCGTTTGTCACCTGGGCTGTCAGGGAGCCCCCAGGTGAAAGGCTGCAGTATTCAGAGGTGAGTGTCGCCCTGGGCTGCGGGCAGGCAGCATGAGGGATCTCAGCTCAGTGGGTGCATATTAACGATTAGGATCTTAAGTGGCCACTCACAGCCCTGGGCTTGCAGGCTGCCCTGCTGCCCCGTCAGCGCCCGCTGCTCTCCTCCATGCCGCTCAGAGGGCAGCTCTGCAGGCAGGGCCTGATGTCCTGCGGCCCCTTCAGTGTTTGGATTGGGGTCAGGGCAGCGGGGGCAGCTGGGTGCCGGGGGTCCTGGGGTCTCTGGGCCGGGGTGTGAGGGGTGGCACTGGGTGTGTCCAGGGGGAGGCCAGCTACAGCTGCAGCCCCTGCAAGGCAGCGAGGTGGCCTGAGGGCAGAAGCGTGTTTTCCCAGGAGACGGGCAGGGTGCTGCAGGGCGTGGGCCACATGTCCAGGAGGCGAGGGCTATGAGTGTGGCCAGAGGGCCACTTACTGTCACATTCTCTAGCTGTCCCCTCCCTCAGAGGAGTCAAGTTTTCTGGGGCTCCTGCTGGGGAGCCCTGTGCGGGGTCCCTCCTTCCTCCAGATGTCAGACCCTCAGCTGTGAGCACTGGGGCCTGTCCGGACCCCCACGCGGGCTGTGCTCTGGACTTATTTATGACATAGAAGGTGGCCAGCAGCTTCTGCCCGACCCCAGAGCGAGGCTGTGACTCCCACTGGTGACATCCCAGACAGCGCCAGGCCCAGGGGTGGGGGCTCAGAAAGACCCCCCTCGGAGGGCGATGACATTCATGCTGGCTGACCATCCAGTGTGGTGACGTTTTAGGGTCAGCAGTGAAGGGCCTTTGCAGAGGGAGGGAGGCCTTGCACCTCCCCTGGTGGGGGCCAGGCCCCAGGCCATCATGAGCCAGAGAGCCTGTGCAGCTGAGGGTCAGGGGGACTTGGGCCCAGCATGGAAGCTGCACTGTCCCAGGGATGAGTCGGGGCTGCCTGTCCAGGTGAGGTGGCCACAAAGCAGCACCTGGCCCAGGGTGGTGCTCCCCAGGAGAGCAGCCCTTGGAGCAGGTGCAGAGACCACAGGACTGACCACTGGACAATTGGAGAGCACAGACCCCCCTGAGGAACCATGCCCGTCCAGCAGTCTCACCCTTGGGGGTGGCCCACAGCCTGCCACAGCCCGGATCTCTGTGAAGGGGGACAATCCCCGGGGCAGATCCTGGCAGGCCCCCTGGGGACGGTGGCATCTGGGGTTAAGTAAGTGCAGCGTCTTCAGAATTCTCCGGCCCTGGAGGCCTGAAATTCTTAGGGATAAACACACGTATGTGCATATGAATTATGGATGTAAATTACATCTCATGTATCAGTTGTTGGTGAATTATACATGTATAATTTATACATAAATTATGCATCACATTTATATATGCATACATAAAGCCTTTTATCCATATTTATGCCTGACGTATTCATATATTAATAGGCTGCTTTTCTGCTTTCTGTTTTTGCTTAATAATTCATGTTGAGATTCCGACGTACGGGACATATAGATCGGATTCTTTCAGATGGCTGTGTGGCAGGGCCATCCTTTATCTGTGTGCTCCACCTCGATGGCTCTTGTTCCACGTCCAGCTTTTCACCACAGTAAACAGTTCTGCAGCGAACGCGCATGTTTCTCCTTTCGCCTCTGAGGAGGGAGCTGATAGACTTCTTGACGTGGAGCCGCCCTTGCGTTCTCTGAGCGGATCAAGCAGGGAGGGTGGCTTTCCATGGAGTGATACATCCCACTTCCTGGCACTTGGCTAAGATGCGGGTATTGAAAACCTGGACTTCTCTTCTCTATCATGTGCTGACAGCTCTTGGTAGAGCGTTTTCTTGGCTGCAGGAACACGTAGCCTTCCATTTTAAGTGAGGCCCATGAGTTCCGGCTGGCCATCAATGCAGAGGAGGGATGACGCCTCATGCTCTTGCGCTGGCCTCTCAAAACATCTGCTCCAGGTGTTTCACAGTGTCCCACTGCACCACGGTGTCACACTGCACCATGATGCCTGTGGCATATCAGGAGTGAGGATGTATAGTGAACTAGAGGTCCCCACCCAGGGAGGGGCGTGGAGACCACTTGTCCAGTACACGGTCTCTGTAAATATTTCCTGGGTATGTATAAGAGAGCCTTCTCCATGTGCAGAATACATGCTCAACACAGATGTTTAATTTTCATTAATTACATCAAGCTCAGGTCTGAAATTCCGAATCATTTCTTAATCTACCGTGTTTGTGAAGGACTGGGATGCCTTCCGCCACTGTGGGATCTCTATAGAGTCTGCTTTGTGCAGCTTCCTTCTCTTTGCCCCATCGCCCCACACTGGACCCCCAGCTGCTGCAGAGGTGAGCTGACTTAGGGAAACACGCGGTGGGGATCGGCCAAGCACAGTCCAAGGGCATCCTGTGCTTTGGGCTGGACGGGGCCCCCAACGAGTCTGCACTCAGGCTGCCCTTTCACTGAACATAACTGAGGGGCAGCCGGAGCATCTCTGGCCTGGCCACGCTGCTGAGCGGTTCAAGGCGATTCCACCCTGATGACCAGGTTATCTTGTACAGTCAGAAGAGGAGCGGCCAGGCACACTGGGGCTCCAGCTGTGAGATGGAAGGCCAGGAGCACCATCAGAGCTCACAGCAGCCCATGTTTTCTTCCCACAGAGGCGGGAGAGGTGGGGGCAGAGTGGTAGCGGCTGAACATGGGCCCCTGGTGCCCAAGGCTCTGGGGCCTGTGGTTCCAGAAGCCCTGGGTCAGCACCAGAAGGTGGATCAGATCCAAATAAGAGCTGCCTGCCATCCTGCAGAGTCCCAGCCCCAAGTCCCCTGCCTGCCATCCTGCAGTGTCCCAGCCCCAAGTCCCCTGCCTGCCATCCTGCAGAGTCCCAGCCCCAAGTCCCCTGCCTGCCATCCTGCAGAGTCCCAGCCCCAAGTCCCCTGCCTGCCATCCTGCAGAGTCCCAGCCCCAAGTCCCCTGCCTGCCATCCTGCAGAGTCCCAGCCCCAAGTCCCCTGCCTGCCATCCTGCAGAGTCCCAGCCCCAAGTCCCCTGCCTGCCATCCTGCAGAGTCCCAGCCCCAAGTCCCCTGCCTGCCATCCTGCAGAGTCCCAGCCCCAAGTCCCCTGCCTGCCATCCTGCAGTGTCCCAGCCCCAAGTCCCCTGCCTGCCATCCTGCAGAGTCCCAGCAAAGGGCAGGTGTGCACCCCATTTTCCTTAGTCACTTTCTGGCCTTCCACATCTGGGATATCCACGCTTGGCTGAACTCCAAAGGAGCAAGTGACCCACTTCATTTTACAGAGGAGGGAGTTGGGTGCCCTGAGGGTGCAGACGGGAGACAGGCCTCCATGCAGTGAGCTGAGGAACAGGAAGGACAGAGGGCAGGGCCCGTGTGGGAGTCAGGCAAGTCAAATTGAAGCTTGTGCTTGAGGTACTGCCGATTTGATGCCCCTGTAAGTCAGAGCAGAGCAGAGTGACACTGGTAGGGTCCCTGATCTGGTGGGCTCTGGTGGCACCTCCTCTCGGCACCCTCTCTCTCCAAAGTGTCCTTCATCTGGCTGGTCACGTGCCCTCAGGATGCCTGGTGGCTGGTGTTTGCTAGTGGCACTGACAGCTGACCTGGAGCCCTGGCTGCCTGCTCGGAGGGAAGCTCTGTGCCCATGTGGACCCTGTTACCTGCTGTAGCCCTACAGGGTGGCCAGGCCCGCAGCCGTGAGGACTGCAGCCTGCACACAGCACACAGGAGCTGGGTCCTTCCCGTCCACCCGCAGGTGAGCGGGAGCCCAGCCGTGCCCTGGTGTGGCCTCCAGGGACCTTGGGCAGAGGCTCCCCCTGGTCTGTGGGGCTTTTCCCTGTGAACCTGAAGTCACATGTGCTCTGTGTTGGCGTCACATGTCGACACATTCAGGAACTCACAGAGCGGTTCTCTGGGGGCATGGAGAAGAGGAGCCCCTTCTTTGCCCAGGAACACGAAGTATATTTTAAAGATCTGATCACTTATTGTAAATTCATTAGGGTCAAAAAAGTTGAAAGCGTGATAAAACAGTGGGAAGAAGAGTGAGACGGGAAAGTCTGACGCCAACACAGCTCTCCCTCCGGGGCTGGGGACTGTGCCGCAGCCCAGAACCCAGCCACAGGACCCCCTGGTGTGCCGGCCACTGAGCAAGGCCGGGGCCCCTCCCTCCGGTCCACTCCGAGTCTGGGTGGGGAGATGAAGCTCCATGGGTCAAAAGAAGGCTCTACAGAGGCCAAGACGAGTGGGCATGCGCCAGGTTGCGCCAGGTGGGAGGGCTGGGCTGTGGGAGGGAGGGCTGTGGGAGGGCCGGGCTGTGGGAGGGAGGGCTGTGGGAGGGAGGGCTGTGGGAGGGAGGGCTGTGGGAGGCAGGGCCGGCCTCTTCCCCAACCCAGCCTGGAGGGAGGCAGACGGGGGGGGGGGCACAGAGCACAGGACGCACAGGGGCCGGGAAACTCCAAACAGACCCCGGGTGGCTCTCCCACAGGCCTGGGGCCATGAGTCCGAAGTCAAGGTGCTGCAGGGCTGTGCTCCCTCCAGCTCTCCAGGGCGGGTGCTTCCTGCCCCTCCACCCAGTCCTCTCTGTGGCCTTTCCTCTGTGTCTGTCTCTGCTCTCTTCTAATAAGGACACTTGCCACGGGATTCGGGGCCCACCCCAAACCTAATACATCATTCCAGGATCCTCACTAGTTGTATCTGCAAACGCCCTCGTTCCAATCAGGTCCCGTTCTGCATTTCTGGAGGGTACCCCACGGTGCCACCTGCTACAGCATCATCTGGCCCTGGAGAGCCCAGGCTGGCGTCGTGGCCTGGCAAAGAAGACAGGACCCTGTCCCTTACCTCTAGTTCTACTCAGTGAACAGGACAGTGAAGTGAGGTTCCCACTTTCCATCTGAGACGTTTCTACTGCAGAAAGTCAGGGGCTGTGAATAACTTCCAAAATTCATCAAATCAATAAGCACACGGAGGCTCGGGCTGCAGGGAAAACCTATTTCAGATTCCCTAGATCTTAACTGCCATGTTCTGTCCTTGTTGGGATGCGCACAACATGCTGGAAAGTCATCATGAAGCATTCGCTCCGTGCCGGGCAGAGTCAGTGAAGATTGGATGGCGAGCACTCGGGCGGGGAGCTGGGGCCACGTGGCGACACAGTTGTCCTGCACACTCTGCAAACCTTTGCCTGGCTCCTCTACAGAAGAGGCGGGGTCTGTAGGAAGGTGAGTCCTGCTGCGGGGCTGGCCATAAGCCGTCAGTCAAGAGCCCAAGTGTGGCAGGTCATACGATGCCTTATATGTAGAGCACAAACCAGGACAACAAGAGGAAATGGGGACGTGCTTTACAGGTACTCTGCAGAGGGCGTGTGAATCATGGTCCTGCCCCATCTCACAGGTGGCCAAGGACACACCTCTGCTGCCCTGGTGGCACCCAGCTTGGAACCACTTTCCCTTGCCGGTTCCTTGTCCCAGCTGCTCCTGCACTGGCTGGCAGCCCTGGCTGGCGATTCTCTTTGGAGACTTGACCCAGTCAAGCAGAAGCCACTTTGGGGGTTATACCCCACCCCTGGGGCAGAGGACCCCGAGGACTGGCTGGCCTCAAGGGCCAGGCCTTGCCTCAAGAAGGCACTGACTCTGGGGTACAGTTCTGTACCCAGACACCGTGATACCAAGTGTGGCAGCTTGGGAAGCAGCCGGTCCCACCTGCAACCGCCCTGAAGCAGTCTAACATCTTCAGTAGGAAACATGGAGGGCCTTGGGGTCAGGCAGCCCCACTCTGTGACGGCAGGGACTTCGACATGTCCTTGACCACAGTAGCACACTCCCCACAGTGGCAGTGGAAGCAGCCTGTGTCCAGGGACAGATGCCCGGACAAGCACAACGCTGTCCACCCACATGGAATGTTCTGCAGCCCTCTAAGGAGGGAATCCTGACCCATGCTACAGCGTGGACAGACAGACTTGAGGGCTCTGCTGAGTGAGATCACAGGACAACTGTGTCACCATGTGGCCCCAGCTCCCTGCCTGAGTCAGGGGGGCAGAGCCAGAGGCCATGGGGCTGAGCTCAGTGGGCGGTGCACGGGGTGGGGGCGGGGGGGGGCGGGAGGACCTTACAGCAGTGTGGCCACTCCCTGTCCCTGGCGGCACACGCAGGGCGGTCCCAATGGCAGGGTCATGCTGTGCACGTCTTAACATCAACACGTAGAGGAGAAAACCCCCAAATCCAATCCCACTCACCACAGGTGACTCAGATCGGCTGCCTCAGGGGTGGGGTGAAGGGAGCAGGCACCAGGCTGGAGGGCTCGTCAGCGGGCACCAGGGCAGACCTGGCGGTGTGTGTCTGTGGCCCAGGGACCCCACGAGGCACTCGCTCCTCAGCCCTGAGGTGTGAGTGGGTGGTCATTGGGACTCGCGTGTGCCGTTATCTGACGTGACCTCCACAGAGTCTGTCGTTTGCAACAGTAAATGACATTAAGACCGCCTCGTCTCCGACTCGCTCCCTTGTCCTCAGCTAATCTTTAAAATGGTTTCCATGTAAGAAGCTGGACGGGTCCCTCTGAGGCAGGGAGTGCACCCGTGGTGACAAATGTCCACTCAAGATGGGTCCAACCTGATGCCACCACACGGTGACAGGTACCCACGTCACCCACGTGTGCCCACGTGACAGGCCGCACAAAAGACAGCTCACCACCATGAGTGTGCGCCGCTCAGAGGGCCGCGGCTTCAAACAGGTCCTGATGGGATGGGGTCGGGAAGTCCTGCAGACCCTAGCCAGCGTCCATTTCCACTTAAAACAGGGTAGAGCACGACACTGGGGCCCAGGGCGGCGGACAAGCCCGGCTTAGCTCCTCCCCAGACTGGTTTCTAGGAAAAGGAATGGGGCGTGGCAGTTGGCCAGGGACCTGTGCAGATGTGAGGGCATCAAACCCAAGGGTGCCAGCCGGTGGGGCCGTCCCCTTCACCTCCACATGGGCTCTTCTGCCCTGAGGGAAGCGCCGTCCACAGCGCCCCCTCAGCGCCCCCCGCAACCTGCTGAGCAACATGGGAGGTGGGCCTGTGGGCAGGCAGGAGAGGCCGAGGGAGCTCCTGAGCCTGCTGCTCTCCAGAGACCTGAGGGGGAGGAGGAGCGGGAGAGGGAGAGGAGGCCCCCAGGGCCCTCGCTTTCCGCACCCCTCCCTCCTCCTCGGCTTAACTCCTGCTGGAACGTCACCCCCTTAGAAACCCTCCCTGCCTCCCAAGCCTGCCTGTGCCACCCCACGGCCCCAGTGCTGTGACTTCCTGCTTGTGCTGAGCTGCCTGTCTTGTCCCCGCTCTGCAGACCACCGGCACCAGCCCTGACCACGCGCCTGTTCCTGCATGAGTTGGTGCTCAGCAGTGTGGGCTGAATACGGGACGGGTGTGTGAGAGCAAGGACACAGGTGCCCAGGTGTGGCCACCAGGGATTCTACCCACCAGAACCCCTTGGCCTTCGCAGGGGCCAGAGCCCACCCCGACCTTGGAGGGTGATTGACAAGACGCTGTTGTCCAAGGCTCACCTACGTCTGGTCAGAGTTTATCAGAAAGTGTTCTCCAACGTCTGTTTCACCAGCATCAGAAAATATCCAAGAAACAACGTGTCAAAGTCCAGTTGTGCAGAGTGCAGTGGACGTGCCTCTGGGGGCAGAGTGGCAAAGTCAGGGCCTCAGCTCTGTGCATTCTCACCTCCTCTGGTGCCCAGGAAGAAGAGAAAGCAGGACCAGAGAGGCGCTGCTGTCCTGCCCCATGCCCTGCCAGAAACCAGCTTAAGACCAGCACCTGCTCAGTCCCAGCCCACCATGCACCTCCTCCTCGGCCTGGCCACAGCGGGTGGTGGGAACGCGAACTCTGTTGGCCAGCAAGAGGGCTGCCTGCTTTTGTGGGGTGTCTGAAGGATACCACTCACTGCTTCCAAGCCACCCACCTGCCCAAACCTTGGGTCAGAGCACCGGACATGACCTGGACAATGATCAAGCTGCAGGCCCTGAGAGGGCTTCCTGCCACGGCGGCCAGGACAGACGGGTGCAGGTGGGTGCTCGGCTGCTCTTCACCTTCAACGAGGAGGTGGGCTCAACCAGGAAGAGGTGGGAAGTCTATCCCCTCAGTCAGGAATAGAGAACCATGAAATTGAGGGGTACCGAGGCGTGTGCAAAAATTCAGCATTTATTTTTGGATAAACAAATATATAAAGAAGGAAATCTTGGTGAGCGAGAAAGGGAAGGGCTTCCTCAATAATGAACAGCCTCCTCCTGAGCCAACAGCCAGCATTGGGCTGAGCGCGGGGACAGAGGCGCCCCACAGCGAGAGGACAGGGCTCTTTCCAATCAGCAAGAGCACCTCAGTGGGAGCCGGGGGGCCAGGGGACCGGGGAATCAGCTGAAGACCAATGCTCATGAACCTGCATCTGTGACGACAGCATCAGGCGGCAGGCAGAGCACAGGCGCACTGGACGTGGCTCTCGGCAGGAGGGGCCGGCGAGGACCACCAGCCTGGGGCCACAGTGTGCCCATGCCTCACGCAGACCCGTTCCTCTTAGGAAATGGTAACAAGGGATCAAGCAGCCGAGGGACCCAAGACGCACCTGCGCTGTTCACGGCTGCGCAGCTCCGATCAGCCCCAGCAGCTGTACGGCCCCCGGTGGAATGTGGCTGGCCGGGAAGCCGCTCCTCAGGTGTCTCAGGAGGAGAGAAGGCCCGTCACACACAAGCACGGAATATGTGACCACACAGAAGGGCGGGCGTCCTTTGTAAAAAGGGGCACGGCACACACCAGAAATGACGGCGGTGACTCGGGCCTGAGTTCCGGGGGTGTCTGTCCTCTCCTCTGGCTTTCCCACCACGAGGCTGTTAGGAGGTGACTGCAAAGTGGTCATTGTGTGGTCACTCATGGGGAGATCAGACGCTGCACGGTGGACTGCCGCTCACCTCCAGGGGCTGACGGGGAGCTGACCTGCCTGGGGGGTCAGGAAGTGGCCCCCCTTGAGGTTCTGTGGCGATTTTCAGGTAGCCAGTTTATGGGGTGAAGCGAGAGACTGCCCTTCGCTGACCCCGGTGAGGCCTGCACCTCACCTAGGGCTGGACCCTCTTCTGGGAATGTGGTGGGGGGTGCCTCAGGGGTAGGACGAGGCTGAGACCAGTCCTGTGTGTGAGCACGTGCAGGGCGCGTGGCGGACGGCAGGTGCTCCAGCTCACAGACAGCTAGGATGCAACCAAGCGGAACAGAGCCACCCCCACCCCGCAGTGTGGCCAGAGGAGACCAGCAGGACCCCAGTGCAGGACCAGCCTGCAGCCGCAGGGACAGCTGGTGGGAGCGCCAGTGCCCACAGGCTGTGGGAGAGCTGTTGGGCCGTCACCACGGACCGGGGAAGATGTGAGCCAGAGCCAGCCCCAGAAATGCTTCCACATGGGACCCACGGGCGTGAGGGCCGGCAGGAAGCCCCCCTTGAGGCCACTCCCCAGCAGAGCCCCCGGCCTGCCCTCAGTGCAGCGTAGGAAGTTGGGCACGGGGCTCCTCCCGGAGCCCGCTCTTCCCACACGTCGATGTGCACATCTGACTGCTGAAGACAGCCCCTGTGCAGCCTGGGGTTCTGGGTGTCGCTGAAGCCTCGCCTGTGACCAGTACACTGGGCCTTGCCAGGTCTCCCCCGCTCCCCTGGCCCCTCTCTCTGGACTGGTGATGGGCAGGCGGACGGCAGTAGGGATGCCCAGCCTCACTTCTTTAGCCCTTGGGTCGACTGAATTTCTTTGATGAAAAACCCTGTGAGGTGAAAAATCTAATTTCAAATTTTGTTCCGAGTCATTAACCAGTTATCTCCGCATGGTTTACCGCAGCCCCATTTATCGACTGACCTCCCTGGCCATCAATCCAGCACCTCCCACATCAGGAGTGTTTCCCTGGACATCAGGGCTGTCCCGGGAGGTCTGGCGGGGGCATTCTGAAGCCGCAGGACCTGCAGGGCTGTCCTGGCCCCTTCCTGGCTGCAGATGGAGTGACAGTGTCAGGACAAGCCTGTGGTGACGGTGACGTGCAATGGCAGTGAAGCCCTCCCAAGGTCCCCTGGGCTGGTGGTGGGTTTATCAAGAGGCCACAGGCGGATTCAGGAGGGTGCGGCTTCTGCTCACTCTGGGTGGCTCCGTACCAAGACGCCGGTTCCTCAGAGCTGCTCTGAGCTGTCTCACCCTGGTCCACGGCCCTCACCCCAGGGTCCCAGGGAACCACCACGTGGCCTTGGAAGTGGGGGTGGTGGCTGCTCGGCACTGAGGTTCAGCTGCTGCCCCCTCAGGTTCTGACCACATGGGTCTCTCCCCCAGGGGTCACAGCTGGCAGCTGACTGGCACTGAGACAAGCCGCGGAGCTCCGGAAGGCAGTGGGGGCTGAGAGACTCAGTCTTGGAGGTCACCGCTGTCACTGCCGCATCGTTCAGTTGGAAGAATGAAAAATAACCCAAAGGAGATGCTTGGGCCAACTCCAACAGCAGAGGAAGCAAAGCTGGGGGCCCTGGGAGAAGGGCTCTGTGCACAGCCGCCTGAGTGACCGTCCCCGAAGACGGGCAGAGCCCTGGCCTCAGAGGGCTGCCAGGCGAGGAGCAGCTCTGCCGGGACATCTGCCAACACGTCTGTGTGGCCTCAGGCTGACGGCACCTGGGTGTGGCCACTGTGCCTCGCGTGACCCCCTCAGTCTGGCTTTTGCCCACCCCCAGGCCTGACCCCTGACACAGCTGACCCCCTGTGGCTGTCACCTGCACCTTTGCAGCTGTGCCCAAACAGGCTTGGCTTTGCTGCAGCTCGAAGTCCTCTGTGTTTCCTGTGGACAGAAGCCAGCAGGTCCAGCAGGTCCAGCAGGTCCAGCAGGTCCAGCAGGTCCAGCAGGTCCCGAGCACAGGGAAGAGGGCGGCACTCAGTGGGCACAGGGCCGGACAGCTGACGCTGGCCCGCAGTGGAGTGTCCTCTCCACGGCGAGCCCCATGCCGGCCTGGTGCCACGGGGTCCCCAGTGGGCACTCCGCCCCGAGGGTGTGGACAGGGCGACTCAAGGCCCCTGGCCTTCCTCAGCTCTTCCTCACTCGACACCCGTCCCCATCCTCAGGTCCCAGTCTGCTGTGGGTCCACCTGTGGGGCCCCTGATGTACAGCCTGGGGAACCTGAGGGGAAAGGTGTCCGGGGCCCGCGCTCCTCGCTGGGGAAGGCGGGGGTGTGGAGAGTCTCCATTTCCCCCTTAACCAGGGCACTTCCGCTGGGGAACTCCTGCCAGGTCATTCCGAAGCCTTGAGGAGACTTGATTAAACCTCTGAAAACACCAGGGCCCACAGCCGCCACGGTCCCCACAAAGCAGGTCTCCCCCATGCAGGGACGACCAGGCATGTCTCACGTGGTGGCATGTGCTGTCTGTGGTTCCCGTCCTTCGGTCCTGTCCCCCTTCCCCACTGCCCCTCGCCCACCCCACTGTCTCAGCCAACACCACGGCCCCACTCCAGCCCCACCCACCCTCCAGCTGGCAGCCCCATTTCTACTCCTCTAGGTTGCAAACTCTGCACTCTGGGGCCCTGAGCGGACGTGTCCAGGGCTCTCCTGGAGGCCAAGGCCAGGCTCAGATTGAGAATGGACCAGGCTGCAGGGAGGCAGGAAGCTGGGGGAACAGGGTGGGCTTGGTGGAGCCTAGGTACCCCTGGGGACAAGTGACAAGGTTGGCCAGGCAGAACTAGCAGTGGGGCCATGCAGGGAGGGGGCTGCTGGGCAGAAGGCGGACAGCTACTGACAACCCCCACCAGCCCATGGATTTAGGGTGCAGCCCCAACAGAGGCTCTTTGGTCCTCAAACAGGACCTCAGTGCACCCTTGGGGACCCTGTATCCCTGCCTGGGTCAGGAGGAGGAAAAACTCTCCTTCTCCAGCATTTGCCAGCCCCCCCCCGCCCCCCCCCCCCCGTGCTGCGGAGCTGGAGATGCTGACATCTCAGGATCTAAGAGCTCCATGGGAGGGAAGTGACATTTTGGGGCCCCTGGGCCAGGCTAGATCACATTCCAGGACATTCCAGACGGGAGCCTGGCAACCCGGCTCTGCTGGGGAGAAACGCACCAGGCCCACAGCAACGCCTACCCCGATGTCCCTCCAAGGCCACTCCAGGAAGCCCTGGTCCTGCTGGGGACCAGCTGGGCCTCCTCCCAGCCCCATTGGTGCGCAGGTGGGAAGCCGTGTGAGATGGTGCAGGAGGAGTCCCTTGTCCCTGGGCGGCCCCAGCCAGGAAAAGCCACTCTCAGCTTCCCCGTGTGGCCCGGGTCCCGCTGGGCTGCTGGGCCCCACCTGGGCTTGTCCTCCCCTGGGAGATGCCCACAAGCCCCGCCAGGCCTCCCCTCCACAGAGCCCACCCCTGGGGAGTCTGAGGCCTCCTGCAGCCCCAGTGAGACCTGGGCAGAGCAGGGGCTTGGTCAGGTGGAGTGGAACTCTGTCCCTGGACGTCCCGCTCGACTCCCAGCGTGGGGCCTGCAGGTGGCAGGGCACTTCAGGTTGTCTCCTGGGCACCTCCAGTGACCCTCCGTTGGAGGGCGAGGCCACTGGGAGGGGCTGGTGGTGTTCACAGGACAGGCCAAAGCCCAAGGCTCAGAGAGGGAGACGCTGTCCCCAGGTCACAGGTGACCAGCACCCTCAGCCCCTGAGAGGCCCCCACCCCTTCCGAAGTGTCCTGTCCCCAACCCCCAGTGCTTTCAGTCCATCCAGCATCACATCACGAGGGAGTCACCAGGCGGCGCTCGGTGGGTGCAGCAGAGACAAGATGGAGGGCCTTAGTCGTGACTGGTGCTGCCAGAGGGTGGGCTGGGCCCTGGAGGGAGACCACACTGGCCTCTCTAGGGGCAGGGAGACCACACTGACCTCATGGGGGGGGACAGGGAGACCACACTGACCTCATGGCGGGGGTTGGGCAGGGAGACCACATGGGCCTCATGTTTGGGGGTCAGGGAGAACACACTGGCCTCATGGGGGGTGGACAGGGAGACCACACTGACCTCATGGGGGACAGGGAGACCACACTGACCTCATGGGGGGCAGGGAGACCACACTGACCTCATGGGGGGCAGGGAGACCACACTGACCTCGTGGGGGTGGACAGGGAGACCACACTGACCTCATGGGGGGTAGGGAGACCACACTGACCTCATGGGGGGTGGACAGGGAGACCACACTGACCTCATGGGGGGCAGGGAGACCACACTGACCTCATGGGGGGGGCAGGGAGACCACACTGACCTCATGGGGGACAGGGAGACAACACTGACCTCATGGGGGGTGGACAGGGAGACCACACGGACCTCATGGGGGACAGGGAGACCAAACTGACTTCCTGGGGGGGACAGGGAGACCACACTGACCTCATGGGGGGCAGGGAGACCACACTGACCTCATGGGGGTGGACAGGGAGACCACACTGACTCATGGGGGGCAGGGAGACCACACTGACCTCATGGGGGGGGACAGGGAGACCACACTGACCTCATGGGGGACAGGAGACCACACTGACCTCATGGGGTGGACAGGGAGACCACATGGGCCTCACCAGGGGCAGGGAGACCACACTGACCTCATGGGGGACAGGAGACCACACTGACCTCATGGGGGGGACAGGGAGACCACACTGGCCTCATGGGGGGTGGACAGGGAGACCACACTGACCTCATGGGGGGCAGGGAGACCACACTGACCTCATGGGGGTGGACAGGGAGACCACACTGGCCTCAAGGGGGGTGGACAGGGAGACCACACTGACCTCATGGGGGGGACAGGGAGACCACACTGGCCTCATGGGGGGCAGGGAGACCACACTGACCTCATGGGGGCAGGGAGACCACACTGACCTCATGGGGGTGGACAGGGAGACCACACTGACCTCATGGGGGGCAGGGAGACCACACTGACCTCGTGGGGGGGGGCAGGGAGACCACACTGACCTCATGGGGGGCAGGGAGACCACACTGACCTCATGGGGGGTGGACAGGGAGACCACACTGACCTCGTGGGGGTGGACAGGGAGACCACACTGACCTCATGGGGGGCAGGGAGACCACACTGACCTCATGGGGGGGTGGACAGGGAGACCACACTGACCTCATGGGGGTGGACAGGGAGACCACACTGACCTCATGGGGGGTAGGGAGACCACACTGACCTCATGGGGGACAGGGAGACCACACTGACCTCATGGGGGGCAGGGAGACCACACTGACCTCATGGGGGACAGGGAGACCACACTGACCTCATGGGGGGTGGACAAGGAGGACCATACTGACCTCATGGGGGTGGACAGGGAGACCACACTGACCTCATGGGGGACAGCGAGACCACACTGACCTCATGGGGGGCAGGGAGACCACACTGACCTCATGGGGGGGACAGGGAGACCACACTGACCTCATGGGGGGTGGACAGGGAGACCACACTGACCTCATGGGGGGTGGACAGGGAGACCACACTGACCTCATGGGGGACAGGGAGACCACACTGACCTCATGGGGGGGGCAGGGAAAGCACACTGACCTCATGGGGGGCAGGGAGACCACACTGACCTCATGGGGGGTGGACAGGGAGACCACACTGACCTCGTGGGGTGGACAGGGAGACCACACTGACCTCATGGGGGACAGCGAGACCACACTGACCTCATGGGGGGCAGGGAGACCACACTGACCTCATGGGGGGGACAGGGAGACCACACTGACCTCATGGGGGGTGGACAGGGAGACCACACTGACCTCATGGGGGGTGGACAGGGAGACCACACTGACCTCATGGGGGCAGGGAGACCACACTGACCTCATGGGGGGTGGACAGCGAGACCACACTGACCTCATGGGGGGTGGACAGGGAGACCACACTGACTCATGGGGGGCAGGGAGACCACACTGACCTCATGGGGGACAGGGAGACCACACTGACCTCATGGGGGGTGGACAGGGAGACCACACTGACCTCATGGGGGTGGACAGGGAGACCACACTGACCTCGTGGGGGTGGACAGGGAGACCACACTGACCTCATGGGGGCAGGGAGACCACACTGACCTCATGGGGGGCAGGGAGACCACACTGACCTCATGGGGGACAGGGAGACCACACTGACCTCATGGGGGCAGGGAGACCACACTGACCTCATGGGGGGCAGGGAGACCACACTGACCTCATGGGGGGGACAGGGAGACCACACTGACCTCATGGGGGGCAGGGAGACCCACACTGACCTCATGGGGGGCAGGGAGACCACACTGACCTCATGGGGGCAGGGAGACCACACTGACCTCATGGGGGATGGACAGGGAGACCACACTGACCTCATGGGGGGGACAGGGAGACACACTGACCTCATGGGGGGCAGGGAGACCACTCTGACCTCATGGGGGGACAGGGAGACCACACTGACCTCATGGGGGGACAGGGAGACCACACTGACCTCATGGGGGGGACAGGGAGACCACACTGACCTCGTGGGGGTGGACAGGGAGACCACACTGACCTCATGGGGGGCAGGGAGACCAAACTGACCTCCTGGGGGACAGGGAGACACACTGACCTCATGGGGGGCAGGGAGACCACACTGACCTCATGGGGGGTGGACAGGGAGACCACACTGACCTCATGGGGGGGCAGGGAGACCACACTGACCTCATGGGACGGGACAGGGAGACCACACTGACCGCATGGGGACAGGGAGACCACACTGACCTCATGGGGTGACAGGGAGACCACATGGGCCTCACCAGGGGCAGGAGACCACACTGACCTCATGGGGGACAGGGAGACCACACTGACCTCATGGGGGGGACAGGGAGACCACACTGGCCTCATGGGGGGTGGACAGGGAGACCACACTGACCTCATGGGGGGCAGGGAGACCACACTGACCTCATGGGGGGTGGACAGGGAGACCACACTGGCCTCATGGGGGGTGGACAGGGAGACCACACTGACCTCATGGGCGGGACAGGGAGACCACACTGGCCTCATGGGGGGCAGGGAGACCACACTGACCTCATGGGGGGCAGGGAGACCACACTGACCTCATGGGGGGTGGACAGGGAGACCACACTGACCTCGTGGGGGTGGACAGGGAGACCACACTGACCTCATGGGGGACAGGGAGACCACACTGACCTCATGGGGGCAGGGAGACCACACTGACCTCATGGGGGGTGGACAGGGAGACCACACTGACCTCATGGGGGTTGGACAGGAGACCACACTGACCTCATGGGGGGTGGACAGGAGACCACACTGACCTCATGGGGGGTAGGGAGACCACACTGACCTCATGGGGGCAGGGAGACCACACTGACCTCATGGGGGGCAGGGAGACCACACTGACCTCATGGGGGGTGGACAGGGAGACCACACTGACCTCATGGGGGACAGGGAGACCACACTGACCTCATGGGGGGCAGGGAGACCACAGTGACCTCATGGGGGACAGGAGACCACACTGACCTCATGGGGCGTGGGACAAGGAGACCATACTGACCTCATGGGGGTGGGACAGGGAGACCACACTGACCTCATGGGGACAGCGAGACCACACTGACCTCATGGGGGGCAGGGAGACCACACTGACCTCATGGGGGGGAACAGGGAGACCACACTGACCTCATGGGGGGTGGACAGGGAGACCACACTGACCTCATGGGGGGGTGGACAGGGAGACCACACTGACCTCATGGGGACAGGGACCACACTGACCTCATGGGGGCAGGGAGACCACACTGACCTCATGGGGGATGGACAGGGAGACCACACTGACCTCATGGGGGGAACAGGGAGCCACACAACATCATGGGGGAAAGGAGACCACTGACCTCATGGGGGGACAGGGAGACCACACTGAACCTCATGGGGGGGACAGGGAGACCACACTGACCTCATGGGGGGACAGGGAACCACACTGTCCGTGGGGGGACAGGAGACCACACTGACCTCATGGGGGGAGGGAGACCACCTGAGGACACACTGACCTCATGGGGGTGGACAGGGAGACACACTGACCTCGCGGGGTGACAGGAGACACACTGACCTCATGGGGGGACAGGGAGACCACACTGACCTCATGGGGGGCAGGGAGACCACACTGACCTCATGGGGGGGGACAGGGAGACCACACTGACCTCATGGGGGGTGGACAGGGAGACCACACTGACCTCATGGGGGTGGACAGGGAGACCACACTGACCTCATGGGGGACAGGGAGACCACACTGACCTCATGGGCGGGGACAGGGAGACCACACTGACCTCATGGGGGGTGGAGCAGGGAGACCACACTGACCTCATGGGGGACAGGGCGACCACACTGACCTCATGGGGGGACAGGAGACACACTGACCTCATGGCGGGGCAGGGAGACCCACACTGACCTCATGGGGGGCAGGGAGACCACACTGACCTCATGGGGGGGACAGGGAGACCCACACTGACCTCATGGGGGGGCAGGGAGACCACACTGACCTCATGGGGGACAGGGAGACCACACTGACCTCATGGGGGGCAGGGAGACCACACTGACCTCATGGGGGGTGGACAGGGAGACCACACAGACCTCTTGGGGGTGGACAGGGAGACCACACTGACCTCATGGGGGGCAGGGAGACCACACTGACCTCATGGGGGGCAGGGAGACCACACTGACCTCATGGGGGTGGACAGGGAGACCACACTGACCTCGTGGGGGTGGACAGGGAGACCACACTGACCTCATGGGGGGCAGGGAGACCACACTGACCTCATGGGGGGCAGGGAGACCACACTGACCTCATGGGGGTGGACAGGGAGACCACACTGACCTCGTGGGGGTGGACAGGGAGACCACACCTGACCTCATGGGGGGCAGGGAGACCACACTGACCTCATGGGCGCAGGGAGACCACACTGACCTCATGGGGGGACAGGGAGACCACACTGTCCTCATGGAGATGGACAGGGAGACCACACTGACCTCATGGGGGGTTGACAGGGAGACCACACTGAACCTCATGGGGGGCAGGGAGACCACACTGACCTCATGGGGGACAGGGAGACCACACTGACCTCATGGGGGACAGGGAGACCTACACTGGACCCATGGGGGGCAGGGAGGACA
>NC_135313.1:1371456-1468978 GCF_048772815.1 Callospermophilus lateralis
CATGGGGGGTGGACAGGGAGGACCACACTGACCTCGTGGGGGTGGACAGGGAGACCACACTGACCTCATGGGGGACAGCGAGACCACACTGACCTCATGGGGGGCAGGGAGACCACACTGACCTCATGGGGGGGGACAGGGAGACCACACTGACCTCATGGGGGGTGGACAGGGAGACCACACTGACCTCATGGGGGGTGGACAGGGAGACCACACTGACCTCATGGGGCAGGGAGACCACACTGACCTCATGGGGGGTGGACAGCGAGACCACACTGACCTCATGGGGTGGACAGGGAGACCACACTGACCTCATGGGGGGCAGGGAGACCACACTGACCTCATGGGGGGACAGGGAGACCACACTGACCTCATGGGGGGTGGACAGGGAGACCACACTGACCTCATGGGGGGTGGACAGGGAGACCACACTGACCTCGTGGGGGTGGACAGGGAGACCACACTGACCTCATGGGGGGCAGGGAGACCACACTGACCTCATGGGGGGCAGGGAGACCACACTGACCTCATGGGGGACAGGGAGACCACACTGACCTCATGGGGGGCAGGGAGACCACACTGACCTCATGGGGGGCAGGGAGACCACACTGACCTCATGGGGGGGACAGGGAGACCACACTGACCTCATGGGGGGCAGGGAGACCACACTGACCTCATGGGGGGCAGGGAGACCACACTGACCTCATGGGGGGCAGGGAGACCACACTGACCTCATGGGGGATGGACAGGGAGACCACACTGACCTCATGGGGGGGACAGGGAGACCACACTGACCTCATGGGGGGCAGGGAGACCACTCTGACCTCATGGGGGGGACAGGGAGACCACACTGACCTCATGGGGGGGACAGGGAGACCACACTGACCTCATGGGGGGGACAGGGAGACCACACTGACCTCGTGGGGGTGGACAGGGAGACCACACTGACCTCATGGGGGGCAGGGAGACCAAACTGACCTCCTGGGGGGACAGGGAGACCACACTGACCTCAGGGGGGCAGGGAGACCACACTGACCTCATGGGGGGTGGACAGGGAGACCACACTGACCTCATGGGGGGCAGGGAGACCACACTGACCTCATGGGACGGGACAGGGAGACCACACTGACCGCATGGGGGACAGGGAGACCACACTGACCTCATGGGGTGGACAGGGAGACCACATGGGCCTCACCAGGGGCAGGGAGACCACACTGACCTCATGGGGGACAGGGAGACCACACTGACCTCATGGGGGGGACAGGGAGACCACACTGGCCTCATGGGGGGTGGACAGGGAGACCACACTGACCTCATGGGGGGGCAGGGAGACCACACTGACCTCATGGGGGGTGGACAGGGAGACCACACTGGCCTCATGGGGGGTGGACAGGGAGACCACACTGACCTCATGGGCGGGACAGGGAGACCACACTGGCCTCATGGGGGGCAGGGAGACCACACTGACCTCATGGGGGGGCAGGGAGACCACACTGACCTCATGGGGGGTGGACAGGGAGACCACACTGACCTCGTGGGGGTGGACAGGGAGACCACACTGACCTCATGGGGGACAGGGAGACCACACTGACCTCATGGGGGGCAGGGAGACCACACTGACCTCATGGGGGTGGACAGGGAGACCACACTGACCTCATGGGGGTTGGACAGGGAGACCACACTGACCTCATGGGGGGTGGACAGGGAGACCACACTGACCTCATGGGGGGTAGGGAGACCACACTGACCTCATGGGGGGCAGGGAGACCACACTGACCTCATGGGGGGCAGGGAGACCACACTGACCTCATGGGGGGTGGACAGGGAGACCACACTGACCTCATGGGGGACAGGGAGACCACACTGACCTCATGGGGGGCAGGGAGACCACAGTGACCTCATGGGGGACAGGGAGACCACACTGACCTCATGGGGCGTGGACAAGGAGACCATACTGACCTCATGGGGGTGGACAGGGAGACCACACTGACCTCATGGGGGACAGCGAGACCACACTGACCTCATGGGGGGCAGGGAGACCACACTGACCTCATGGGGGGGAACAGGGAGACCACACTGACCTCATGGGGGGTGGACAGGGAGACCACACTGACCTCATGGGGGGTGGACAGGGAGACCACACTGACCTCATGGGGGACAGGGAGACCACACTGACCTCATGGGGGGCAGGGAGACCACACTGACCTCATGGGGGATGGACAGGGAGACCACACTGACCTCATGGGGGGGACAGGGAGACCACACTGACCTCATGGGGGGCAGGGAGACCACACTGACCTCATGGGGGGGACAGGGAGACCACACTGACCTCATGGGGGGGACAGGGAGACCACACTGTCCTCATGGGCGGGACAGGGAGACCACACTGACCTCGTGGGGGTGGACAGGGAGACCACACTGACCTCATGGGGGCGGGGAGACCACACTGACCTCATGGGGGTGTGGACAGGGAGACCACACTGACCTCGCGGGGGTGGACAGGGAGACCACACTGACCTCATGGGGGACAGGGAGACCACACTGACCTCATGGGGGGCAGGGAGACCACACTGACCTCATGGGGGGGGACAGGGAGACCACACTGACCTCATGGGGGGTGGACAGGGAGACCACACTGACCTCATGGGGGGTGGACAGGGAGACCACACTGACCTCATGGGGGACAGGGAGACCACACTGACCTCATGGGCGGGGACAGGGGAGACCACACTGACCTCATGGGGGGTGGACAGGGAGACCACACTGACCTCATGGGGGACAGGGCGACCACACTGACCTCATGGGGGGGACAGGGAGACCACACTGACCTCATGGCGGGGCAGGGAGACCACACTGACCTCATGGGGGGCAGGGAGACCACACTGACCTCATGGGGGGGACAGGGAGACCACACTGACCTCATGGGGGGGGGCAGGGAGACCACACTGACCTCATGGGGGACAGGGAGACCACACTGACCTCATGGGGGGCAGGGAGACCACACTGACCTCATGGGGGGTGGACAGGGAGACCACACAGACCTCTTGGGGGTGGACAGGGAGACCACACTGACCTCATGGGGGGCAGGGAGACCACACTGACCTCATGGGGGGCAGGGAGACCACACTGACCTCATGGGGGGTGGACAGGGAGACCACACTGACCTCGTGGGGGTGGACAGGGAGACCACACTGACCTCATGGGGGGCAGGGAGACCACACTGACCTCATGGGGGGCAGGGAGACCACACTGACCTCATGGGGGGTGGACAGGGAGACCACACTGACCTCGTGGGGGTGGACAGGGAGACCACACTGACCTCATGGGGGGCAGGGAGACACACTGACCTCATGGGGCGCAGGGAGACCACACTGACCTCATGGGGGGTGGACAGGGAGACCACACTGTCTCATGGAGATGGACAGGGAGACCACACTGACCTCATGGGGGGTTGACAGGGAGACCACACTGACCTCATGGGGGGCAGGGAGACCACACTGACCTCATGGGGGACAGGGAGACCACACTGACCTCATGGGGGACAGGGAGACCACACTGACCTCATGGGGGGCAGGGAGACCACACTGACCTCATGGGGGGGTGGACAGGGAGACCACACTGACCTCATGGGGGGTGGACAGGGAGACCACACTGACCTCATGGGGGGCAGGGAGACCACACTGACCTCATGGGGGGTGGACAGGGAGACCACACTGACCTCGTGGGGGTGGACAGGGAGACCACACTGACCTCATGGGGGGCAGGGAGACCACACTGACCTCATGGGGGGGGCAGGGAGACCACTCTGACCTCATGGGGGACAGGGAGACCACACTGACCTCATGGGGGGCAGGGAGACCACACTGACCTCATGGGGGGTGGACAGGGAGACCACACTGACCTCGTGGGGGTGGACAGGGAGACCACACTGACCTCATGGAGGGCCGGGAGACCACACTGACCTCATGGGGGGGACAGGGAGACCACACTGACCTCATGGGGGACAGGGAGACCACACTGACCTCATGGGGGGCAGGGAGACCACACTGACCTCATGGGGGGTGGACAGGGAGACCACACTGACCTCGTGGGGGTGGACAGGAGACCACACTGACCTCGTGGGGGTGGACAGGGAGACCACACTGACCTCATGGGGGGCAGGGAGACCACACTGACCTCATGGGGGGCAGGGAGACCACACTGACCTCATGGGGGGCAGGGGAGACCCCACTGACCTCATGGGGGACAGGGAGACCACACTGACCTCATGGGGGGTGGACAGGGAGACCACACTGACCTCATGGGGGGACAGGGAGACCACACTGACCTCATGGGGGGTGGACAGGGAGACCACACTGACCTCATGGGGGGACAGGGAGACCACACTGACCTCATGGGGGGCAGGGAGACCACACTGACCTCATGGGGGGCAGGGAGACCACACTGACCTCATGGGGGACAGGGAGACCACACTGACCTCATGTGGGGGGACAGGGAGACCACACTGACCTCATGGGGGCAGGGAGACCACACTGACCTCATGGGGGGTGGACAGGAGACCACACTGACCTCGTGGGGGTGGACAGGGAGACCACACTGACCTCATGGGGGGCAGGGAGACCACACTGACCTCATGGGGGTGGACAGGGAGACCACACTGACCTCATGGGGGGCAGGGAGACCACACTGACCTCATGGGGGGTGGACAGGGAGACCACACTGACCTCATGGGGGGCAGGGAGACCACACTGACCTCGTGGGGGTGGACAGGGAGATCACACTGACCTCATGGGGGGTGGACAGGGAGACCACACTGACCTCGTGGGGGGGACAGGGAGACCACACTGACCTCATGGGGGGGACAGGGAGACCACACTGACCTCGTGGGGGTGGACAGGGAGACCACACTGACCTCATGGGGGGCAGGGAGACCACACTGACCTCGTGGGGGTGGACAGGGAGACCACACTGACCTCATGGGGGGCAGGGAGACCACACTGACCTCATGGGGGGTGGACAGGGAGACCACACTGACCTCGTGGGGGGGACAGGGAGACCACACTGACCTCATGGGGGGGACATGGAGACCACACTGACCTCATGGGGGGCAGGGAGACCACACTGACCTCGTGGGGGGGACAGGGAGACCACACTGACCTCATGGGGGGGACAGGGAGACCACACTGATCTCATGGGGGACAGGGAGACCACACTGACCTCATGGGGGTGGACAGGGAGACCACACTGGTCTCGTGGGGGTGGACAGGGAGACCACACTGGCCTCGCCAGGGGCAGGAGACCACATGGGCCTCGCCAGGGCAGGGGACTGTGTTGAGGAGAGGCTGCCCTGGAGCCGACTGGGAGCCGCACTCTGAATGTCAGACACCCGAGCACCGGGGGTCACCCGAGGAGCCAGGGGTCTCCCAGGGGTGGGTGGCCGAGGGTGACAGCAGACGGCCAGGGGGCTGCCTGTTGGTCCCTGGGCACTGCATTGGGCTGAAGAGTGTCCCCCTAAAATTCATGTCTGCCTGGGACGGGGAGTATGACCTCTGGGAACAGTCTCCGCAGGCGAGTCGCAGGGTAAGGTGGCCCACAGTGACTCTGTCTCCACAAGACGCTGCAGGCACAGGTGGCAGGCAGCCTTGTGGGGACACGGGGAGAACGAGAGGTGCTGCCCTAAGCCAAGGTCACCGAGGTCCTGGGGACTACCAGGAGCAGGGAGGGAGGCCAAACTCCTGGCCCCTGAGGTCCGACTTGGGGCCACCTGGCCTGTGGGAGGACACGCTGTGGCTTTAAGCTAGTCACTTCTCTGTTATCCCCAGGAAACAAACCCGTGCAAGGCACAGCACTGGGGAGAGCAGCAACCTGGCAGGTGGCGGGGCTCCAGCCTGTGGGGCCCAGCAACCTCCAGAGGGAGCCCCTCATGTCTGGGTGCTGTGTGCACTCAGGAACTTTCAAGTGGGAGTTTCAGGAGAAAAAGGGAGCATGTGGCCAGGTTGAGGGTGGCCAAGTAGGATGGACAAGGGAAATCAAGACTGCAGATTGGGCTTCTCTGAAGAGTGGAGGCATGAAGACAGAGGAAGAGAGATGGGAGGTCTGTGTATTAGTCACCCGTAGCTGTGTAACAAATGACCCCACAAGTTAGCAGCTTACACCAGCACACATTTCTGACCCTGCAGCTCGTCTCGTCTGGTTCAGAAGTCCAGACACACCCCCACTTGCTGTCCACCACCCAGGCTTGAGGGAGAGGAGGGAAAGAGGAGAGAGCGAGGCAGAGGCTAAGTCCTCTTTGAGCACCCAGGCAGAGACGCCATGTTCTCTTGGAGGTGGGTCGCTGTGCAGCCTGCAGGTGACTCACGGAAGAACAGGTGCCTAGGCAGGACCGCCAAGCCATCCGGAGCAGGGCTCTGGAGGGGAAGGCGAAGCTCAGGTCTGGGGAGCCAATGGGGTGCATTCTGAGACATTCAGCTTCTGGGACAGGAAGGGGAGCCGAGAGAGTGAAGAGAGTCGGGGTGAGTGTGTCTGCAGCTGTATTCCTCTCAGTCAAAACTTTATGGGTTCTGTTTTTATGTGGTTCTCACAGTGGAAACAGCTTTTCATAAATCTCTGTCTGGGCTTCCCACCAGGCTGTCAGCAGCTGCAGCCCAGGCTTGGCAGGCAGGGGCCGGGAAACCCTCCCAGGCTGGAGAGGCGAGAGGCGCCCACTGGTCGGGTCTGTCCCTCCACCTGGGTGGTTGCACCTGCTGCAGATCTGAAAAGGGAGGTCCCTCCACTCCCCGAGCCCCTGCAGGGCAGCAGCGGGCACTAAAAGTCAGGCTAGGCCCCGACGCTCCTGTCTCCAGTACTGCATCTGCTTCCAGCCTGCTCCTGCCTGGTGTCTCTGACAGCAGGGACCACACAGTGGACAGGGGAGGAGTGAGCCCCTGGCTGCAGCAGACCTTTGCCCTCTGTGGCATGACATGTCTTCCCTTCCCGCCATGTTCTTCCAAAATACAGTTCTGAAAGTCAAGGAGCAAAGGGGCTGGGCAGCAGGACCCACCTGGGAACCAGGAGATCAAAGGACCCACTTGAAAACAGCCAGGATTCAAAGAAGACATCAAATAGGAAACAGGGCAGAGGAGAGTGGCCCATCAGAGCCTGCGGCCGCTGGGCAGGGCTTTTCCAACACTGAATGCCTGAACTAAGAAAGAAGATGTTCCAGACCCATGACCCCACGGTCACCCGGAAAAGCTGGAACAAGAAGATGGAACTCGCCCAAAGTAAATAGAAGAAAGGGGCAAATCAGGATTGCAGAGGAGATCAATGGGGAGAAAACAGAAGATGGACAACCAGAAGCCAGTTCTTAAGGTAGATCAACACAAGTGATGGACCTTGGGTCAGAGCCATGAGAAGAAAAGGGAGGTGACACTAAGTGCCAACGTCAGGAACAAGGAGGTGACATCATGACAGGTTCTTTGGACATGGCAAGGATGATAAAGGGTCCCAAGAACAGCTGATGGATCTGACGCCCCCCATGGTGTGAACCAATTCCTTGACATCGCCAGGGCTTGCTCACAGCCAAAATGCACACCCTGTGACCCCACGCCTATTAAACAATTGAATTTGTAGCTGAACCTTTCCCACAACAGAACCCAAAGTCCAGACATCTTCACTGGTGAATTTAACTAACATGAAGGGGAGGAAAACACCCTTCTGCACCAAGGCGCCCAGAACACTAAAGGGCAGGGAAGATGCTGGTCATCCCACGAAGCCAGCACTGCCTGTACCACAGCCACACACAGGAATGCCCAGACCCCGCTTGACGGGCACACAGCAGGGTTCTGAGCCGAATCCCGGGCAGCTGCATCCAAGGAGGAGGTAAGGATGAGTCCCTGACCAGGAGTGTTACCCCGAGCATCGCAGCTTGGTTCAACATTTTAAAGATACTATTAAACTAAAAATAAAATTAAAAATGTTTGGCAATGATCATGTCAACAGATGCTGCTGGTGCATTGGACAAGGTCCAGCGTTCATTCCTGCAAAAGCACCTGTGAGAGGTGGGACAGAGCCTCAAAAAGGACATTCGCGGAGCCCCCGCCAGCCAAGGCCTGACACTAGGGCTTCTGAGATCAGACTCCGTCCTCCTGCGTCCCCAGGCAGCACCACACGGAGCTGATGGTCAGCGCGGCAAGTTGACATGAGGAGTCTAGGGTCTAGGCCCCTGGGTAGATGGCCTTACCATCCACGGACACTGCCAGCGCTCCTGGGACGAGAGCTCCTGGGCGGGCAGCGGGGAGCCTGTTGGAGGTCAGCTCTCTGCGCCTGGCTCCCATGCCCCTGGCCCCCGCCAGCATCCCAGGAGGCACCAGCTTTGGATAGGCGCCCTGCTGGGTGCCCCTGGGCTGGTACCCCTGAGAGCAGCCTCTCCAGGGCGCACCCCGTGGTTCACAGAGCTTGGCGGCTCTCTTCATAGCCGCCGTCCCCCTGCGCGGAGGATTCTCATGGTCAGAGCCCAAAAGGGCCTCGGGAAAAAACCAGCATCCTGCCCACCTGGAGTCTCCATCTGCAGCCCCACCTTGTGCCGCAGGGGGTGACTTGGGGTGCAGCCGGGAGTGGAGCCCAGCCTCCCTCCCTGCCCCTTCCGTTCTCCTGGAGATGCTAGATGGGGATGCAGGCGGGGAGGACATGAGAAGGGGCCCATGCATCATCATTTCAGTCTACACTGATTTTTTAAATAAATTTTGGTAGGAAAGTTTAATAAACCAGAGGATTCTGGATTACTTATCATGTATTCCGAACCTTGAAAGAGGTAAAGAAGTCTAAAGGGGGAAATTCCCATGGGCAGGTTAAGAATCTGCTTTCCTGACCCCTGCCCTGTCGTCACGGGGACGGAGGGACTTGCACCTCCTGGGTAAGAGCTCCACCATCAAGCCCACCCCAACCCCTACTCCCTGATTGATATTTCAACTACAAGTTTAGCTAGTGCCAAAATGGAACCTTGAGAGGCCCCCACACAGAGGAAGATGTCCAAGACATACTAAGGGAAATAAGCAAGTTGGAGGACAGACACAGAGAGCAGGAGTTCATTCTTATTACACAAACCATGCACAAAACAGTAGAGTGACTGTTGTGGTCTCCGCGAGGCTGGGTCATGCAGGATTTCATTTTCTATGTCGTATACTTTCAGGAAGTTTGAGCATTTTATGTCAAGCAGGTATTCTATTTGTAGTCACTGAATAACCACAATATTTCCAATTTACAGGGGAAATATCTGCAACTATTGTGGACCTTCTGTTATAGTTAAAGCTTCGTCCCGGGGTTTCATAAACTGACTTCCAGACCACTCACGTATCATCGAATCAAGCCTTTATTGAAGCACACCGGTGGCAGCTGACCAGAACATAAAGCGGTTCCCCTGATCAGCCCCGAACAATTGCAAGGCGCTCCTTATAAGCCTGAAAACCACAAAAGGGATGTTCAGGGGTCTAGCCAACGCAAGCCAGTCAGGTTACAGAAGCGGGACAGTGCTCAAGCGGAGGGAAGCCTAACCAATCACAGTTAGCCCAGTCACCCCAGTTACAGAAACAGGGCCCCGTTACCCTAGTTTCAGAAACAATACCCCATTAGGTACTTTTGTGTTCTTAAGGTTTCTATAGCAAAAGGGAAAGAGCATCTTGCTCCAGTCATGACCCTTCTACTTGGCCTGGTTGTCATGATGAAGTCATAAAACACAATGGAGTCACATTTGCTCCTACTACCACACTTCTAGATATTCCAAGGAGGCGATTTGTGTGAATAAACTAAGAAGCAGGAGGTTCCTTGGCTGCTGCCCCGACCCCGCCTTGTTGTTTTAGGAGTGTCTGAAGCGAGAGCACAGATGCCCCGGTGTCTCACCCGCCCACGGCAGCCATCCTTCCTCTTGGCAAGCGGGTTTGCCCAGTGCTGCTGCCGGGCACCTCAGGACTGGAGAACATCTGGTCCCTTCCCTAGGACCCCAGGAGAAGGGCGCAGACACAGGGCCTCCTCTGAGGAGCCTCTCTGCCACGCAGGACTGCTTGGGCTGGCGGAAACTGTCCTGGCACGCAGGCGGTGGCCCCCGGTGCCGTGGGGTGTCCTGGAAGCCCCTCAGCCTGGAGGCTTGGGTCCCACCCAGAATCCACTGTGGACCAGGAACAGGGAGCTGACCCAGAGGGCAGAGCACCTGGCCACCAGTCAGACCTGTCCTCTCCGCCAAGGCTTGGACTGCCTGGGGAAGTCACCTGGAGCCGTGACACTGCCCTTCGTGAGTGCCCCCAGAACATGGCAGGGCAGTGGTGGGAACTGCCCACAGGCTGGGGCCACGCCCAGGACGTGGGCAGAGGTGGAGACAGGGAGGGCCCTCAGGAGGCAGTTAGTTCGAAAGGGTGGAGGCCTGGTGACGGGATTGCAGCCCCCACAGGAGTGACCAGAGAGCTGCCCCCCCCCACCATGTGAAGGCAGCAGGAGGTGCCACCTGTGGTCCGGGAAGCAGGCCCTGAGTCATGGTGCACCTGTGTGCCCTGCTCTGGCCCTGGGCGGAGCAAGGTCTGCTGTCTGCACCTGGTTCTTGGCATTTATCAGCAACCTGAGCTAAGACTTGGAGGAGTGAGGGAGGGACAGCTGTCTGTCACCTGTGCAGCCCCCGCTCCTTCCCAGGTGGCCTTGCTGCCAGTCCTGCTGGCACCTGGGGACTGTCAGAATCTCTGGGCTCTTCTGTGCACCAGGCACACTGGGAGGGTCTCTTTCTTACACCATCACCCAGATGGGGCCCTGGGTCCTCTTTGGCCCCCACTGTGATGGCTGATGTCGCTGAGTGCCCCGCCACGTCCTCCCGGCACCACAGGGTAGCCGTGTCCTTACCTGGGTATAGGTAAGGAGAGGTCAGGTAGCCCCTAGTCAGACCACTGACAAATGCAGGGACTGGACTCTAGTTCAGGCTTCCTTCAGGGGGTCCCAGGCCCCGGCCACAGCCGACCTGCCTGTCCTTGCCAGTGCAGGTCGGCCAGTGGCCTCTTGCCCATCCTGCCAGGGTCAGCTTCCACTGCACCCCAGCCCCCGTCCACCTGCCACAAGTCCACTCCAGAACCCACCCGAGGAGGTGGCATGGACCATGCCCCAGCGCCCACCCTGGGGGCTCTCCAAGCGAGAGGCCAGACCAGGACGGGGGCCAGGCCTGTGCGTGGTCACGGTCCTTCCTGGGATGCACTCATATCCGATGCACTGTGTGCCCCGAGGGACTGCCCTGGTGAGTCCCCAGTGCTGGAAAAGAGCAGAGGATAGTCCCCGCTCCTTCCCTGGCTCTGCTGGGCACCAAGGACCAGATGAGACCATATGGGACCAGATGGGATGTCCTGAGGTGGGCTGGCCAGGCTGCCGGCCCTGCTCCTGTCCCTGACGGGGAGACACGCTGGCCCTGGAGCTGCTGGCACTGGGCTCCTCCCACACGGGCCTCTCCCCACACAAGCTCCTGTGGCCTCTGCTTGTGCCCTCGGCAGGGCTGACCTGTGAGCTGATGTGGGAGGAGGTGCCCGGGGAGGTCTGTACAGCCCAGCAGCTCCCCCTCCAGTCCAGGGGAGACTGGAGCCAGAGCGGATTCCTGGGGTCCCTGAGCAAGTGTGTTCCAACAGGGCAGCAGTGCCTACTGCATGGGGTGCTGTAGAGCTGGACACGCTGCCCACGGGTCAGCACATAGTGGGACCTCGGGGTGGCAGGCAGCCTCCCTGTCCAGAAACCATGCTGGGGGAGATCGCCTCATTGGGGCCCGTCTCCGGAGGGGTTTTGACGAAGGCAAATTGATGAACAGGCCCAGTTTGAAGACCACTCCTGGCCCCGAGCCTCCAGGGGCTGTATCTGCCGCTCTGCCCTCACTGACGTTCGATTACCTGGCCTGCTGGTTGGTCCACGTGATGGACCCTCATGGGAACAGCCGGGAGCAGGTCACTAGGCTGGGACCCCTGGCTGCTGTGTGTCCCAGCCCTGCTGGCTGAGGTGCCGGTGGTGCAGCTTTGAGGCTAAGTCATGAGTCGAGAAGGAAGTCTCTGTGTGACCAGTGCCCATTCGGTCTTTAGGCACTGGATGAGCACATTGCTGACCTCTGGCCCTTGGGGCCCTGGGTGGCGGCCAGCTGGATGGCATGTGCATGGCCATCAGCAGGTTGCACCCCACCCTCCCCACAGGTCTCCCTCCTTGGATTCACAGCTTTCCTGAATCTTCTTGACTGGGCCATGGGAGCAACGTCATGGTGACAGCACCCGTCATAGCCCATGGTGGCTTGGGAGACGGGTGCCATTACCCTGATTCTTCCCCATGGTGTCCAAGAGAGGCCCAGGGCAGGGCTGTCGGGACGCTCTGGAGTGGGGGAGTGGGGAGGGCCAGCCCAGGGTGACTCTGACCACTGGGTCCGGGCAGCAGGGTGGGAAGCAGCCCCCTGGCTGGATGGGGGTCTTTCTGGGATGGGCATCAATGACTTTGGAGAAAGCTGTCTCGGCGGCGGCCCTGCTGCTGCCTGCTTTCCAAGCCTCAGTGGGCTGCAAGCTGCTGTCTCGCTGGGGGTAAGGTCCCTCCCTCCCTTCTGCACAGCTGTGGGCGCCTGCTGGTCCTCCCTGGACCTGCAGGAAGAGATCAGGGGTGGGGGGCAGACAGGCCCACACACGTGGTCTCAGAGCAGCCTGTGTCCAAACCCATCTCCACGGGAGCTGCCGTATCTGGTCAGTAATGTCAGCCCAAGGCAGCTGTCTGAACTGAGTCATGAATTTTGCTAAAGTCCCCTAAATGTCCTAGTAGCCAGGATGCCACTAAAGGCTACATGTGGCTGTGTGTCTTGAGTCTCCCTCAGCCAGGGTCCTCCCCTGCTCTGGGGACCTGGCCTCAGGTGAGCAGCACAGGCTGTGCCAGTCTCTGACTCTGAGGGGCAGGGGTGCTCTCTGTCCAGCCTGCGGCCACTGGACCTTCCCCATAAGCACTGAGGACTGGAGCTTGCTGAGTCTGGGGACTTTCTTTGGTCTCTCAGAAAGCTACCTCACTGTCCAGCAACTGGGCTGTGGATGGTCCAGGTCCAGTGCCCAGGCCCACTCTAAGAGTTTCAGGCAGTTGTTCTGATGAGAGAGCCCCTGAATGCAGGCTGAAGGTGGACAGGGTCAGGTTTGCAGGGGATGAGGCCAGAGGGGCATTGAGGCCCAGGTTGGGTGCCTGTGGGAGCCTGGGAGGGGCACAGAGAGGGATGCGTGAGCCGAGCTCCAACATTGGCAGCACAGCCCTTAGCTCTCCCAACCAAGGCCAGTGCTGAGAGTGGCCTTGCTCCTGAGCCTCGGCCTCTCCGTCCAGAGCAAGCAGAGAGCAAGCAGAGGGCAGGCCACACTGCTGCCCTGCTCAGAGGCCGGCTGCAAGGCTGGGCCCCCGGGGGGCACTCCTGGGGGCAGAGCTGCACACAGGTGGCAGCACAGACCCTGGGCCACCAAAGACAGGAAACCAGGGGTCCTGACTGCATGGAGAGGACTCCCTGGAGGGGCTGCCTGTGGGTGGGGCATGGCAAAGGGCAGGCCCTCCCTATGGACCTCCCTGCTGCTCTGAGACACCCCCATTCCTGCCTCTCAGGTCAGGACCAGGACCCAGGCTCCAGGTCAGCTGAGCACCTACACTGAGGGGTGGGGTGAGCAACGTCTCTAGATATGGACAGGGTCAAGTGTCCAGCTGAGGTTTTCTTCAAGTTTTAGAGATAGCCTCTGGTGCTTGGCCCTTCCTCCTCTGTCTCAGGGACCCCAGGTCATGTGTCCATTCATGGAACTGAGGGAGCCGGTTGGTGTCCTGGACCCAACCCTGTGCTGGGATGCTGAGGGATGCACCAGGCGTGGCCCTGACCACCCCACCCAGTGACCTGTCCTGATTCTATCCTGTGTCCATCAAGCTGAGGATGCAGTTTCTGGGGCTCTGGGGAAGGTAACTGGGACTCAGGTTGGGACTCAGGGTGGGGCTGTGCTCATGCAGAAGGTGGGGGCTGAGCTTGCCTGGTCCCCGCACAGGACAGCAGAGCTGGCATGTGCCAGTCCCTAGGTGAGGGGTCGGGGTGCAGGAAACCGTTCAGCCCTTCCTGAGGGGATGCACACACACAAGGGGGGAGTGTGTGTTTGCACGTGGTGTACTTACACTGTGTATGTGTGTGTGCGTGCACACGCATGTGTGAAAGTGTGTACGCGTGTGTGTGGGTAGTGCGCACATGTGTGGATACACACGTGTGTGCGGGTAATGTGTACATGTGTGGTATGCGCACGTGTGTGCAGCCGTGTCTGTGTGTGCAGGTGTGTATGACTGTCTGCACCTGCACACTCCAGGCCACTTCCCTGTGGCAGAAGCTTCACGGGTGGCCACTGAGGACCCGCCCTTCCTTCCTCATCTGCGTCTGCGTGGAGAGAAGCCCCCCTGGAGGCACCCAGGCCGTGACAGAGCACGGTCCTCTGGGACTCCCCAAGCACTGGCTCAAGTGCTCACCCATCAGCATGGCACCAGACCTCAGCTTTTCCTCCAACAAGGACGGAACGTTCCTGAGCTGCCCTGGCAGTCATGGCCGCCTGGGTGACATCCCCTGGTCTTTCCTTTCCTCGGCTGGCCAGCCAGTGGGCTCTGAGGGAGCCGCAGGAGGGGCACAGAAGCGGGTATGGGAATGAGCCTGCAGCCTTGCCCTGCGCCCAGAGCCTTGGACCAGCTCCTGTGGGACCCAGTGCCCGGGCAGGGCGGGTGGCAGGGGGCAGGGCGGGTGGCAGGGGGCAGGGTTGAGGTCTGAAGGACACCTGCCGGTGACTTCTCAGAAACTGGCCCGCAAGCCCACAGGGCACAGCGGCGGGCACCGTCTCCTGTGCTCTGTGCTCACCCAGTATCCTGAGGCCAAGCCTGGTTCCCACAGCCACAGTGATCTTGGGGTCACCCACGGGCGGCCTGTCCCTGGGACACACCTTCAGCCACAGAGCCACGGCTCATTGACGCCACCCTGGAACCAGGGCGCCCCAGCCCCGAGAGCCTTCCTGGCGGCAGGCTGGGCCCCCCAGCGTCCTTCTGGCTCCAGGGCCTCCCGGACATTCAGGAGCAGCGGTCCAGCCAGGCCGGGGAGGGCTCTGCCGTGCTGACAGAGCTGGAACCTGGCCAGCACTGGCACTGCTGACCCTGGCCTGGAGGTGGAACTGCCTGCTTCAGGAACCACGTCAGAACTGGGCACAGGCAGGCCCACGCGTGGCCTGGGGTCCCCACGCTGGGGAGAGTCAAGCTGAGCTGCCCTGGAGATGGAGCCCTGATGATGAAGAATCTGTCAGGCCTGGCCCTGAGGCGGGCGGGGCCTGGGCGGCGGGCGGGGCCTGGGCGGCGGGCGGGGCCTGGGCGGCGGGCGGGGCCTGGGCGGCGGGCGGGGCCTGGGCGGCGGGCGGGGCCTGGGCGGCGGGCGGGGCCTGGGCGGCGGGCGGGGCCTGGGCGGCGGGCGGGGCCTGGGCGGCGGGCGGGGCCTGGGCGGCGGGCGGGGCCTGGGCGGCGGGCGGGGCCTGGGCGGCGGGCGGGGCCTGGGCGGCGGGCGGGGCCTGGGCGGCGGGCGGGGCCTGGGCGGCGGGCGGGGCCTGGGCGGCGGGCGGGGCCTGGGCGGCGGGCGGGGCCTGCTCGGGGTGGCTGCATTGCTGCGAGCCACCTTGCTGTCTGCTCGTCCAGGACACCTGGACTGGGGGCAGGCGTAAGGCCCCATGGAGGCCCCCTGCCTTGGCACCACAGGGCAGGACAGGACGCCTCTGTTCACTTAAGTTCTGGAAACACGCGGCATCCAGACCCTCTGCAGCAGCCAGTCCTAGAGCCACCCCTCGGCCCCGGGCTTGCTCTTGGCAACATCACCCCAGCAGGTCCAGGGGTGCACTGCTGTCCAGGCTGCCCCTTGGGGAGAGAGCAAGGGCAGGGGAGAACCAGGCTGGCTTAGAGCCCAGGACCCTGCATGGGCCACAGCTGAGGACTCCAGGTCCTGGACAGAAGCAGGATTGACAGCGTCCATGCGAGGCTGCTCCACGTCACCAGAGGGCAGGGATGGGCAGGGGGCCTCACTCACAGAGGCCAGTGGCAGGAGCTCTGTGGAGTCCACTCCACTGTTTCCATGAGCTGCCCCCTGTGTCCACTCTAAGCTCTCGTCTGGGTTAGAACTGTGACCCTAAAACCAAGAACTTCAGATGCACGTGAAGATGGTCACGGCATCGCTGCTCAGAGTGGTCAGGTCCTGGAAACCCAGATGTCCATCCAGGAAAATGACTGAATCGGCACAGCGTGCTACAGCAGGGCAGGGTCCCCAACCCAAGGTGCCCCTGGGTGTGTGTCAGTCAGGGTTGTCCTGACCAGGGTTGGGGCTGGCATGTGATGGGTAGAGGCCTGAGGTGGTGGAGTCCTGAGGTGGGTGGAGGCTGAGGTGGGTAGAGGCCTGAGGTGGTGGAGGCTGAGGTGGGTGGAGGCTGAAGTGGTGGAGGCCAGAAGTGGGTGGAGGCTGAGGTGGGTGGAGGCTGAGGTGGTGGAGGCTGAGGTGGGTAGAGGCCTGAGGTGGTGGAGGCTGAGGTGGGTGGAGGCCAGAGATGGGTGGAGGCCAGAAGTGGGTGGAGGCTGAGGTGGCTGGAGGCTGGGGTGCTGCTGGACATCTAGCGATCTACCCGAGGTCCATCGTGCTGAAGGTGGGAACTGGAATCAAAGTGTTGTTGCTGTTAGGAAGGACGAGTGGGCCTCATACATATTGACCTGGCAGACCTCCAAAATATGTCACTCAGTGAGAAAATGGGCTTATGGTTCACGTGTGTGATCGGGGCCTGTTTATGCTACCCAGCAAACATGGGCAGCCCAGGAGAGGGCCTGTCATGGCCGCCATGGCCTCACTGGGACAGGGAGGCCTAGGGCTGGAGGGGCGGTGGTCTTCATTCCTCTTTCACTCTGGAAGGGCATCTCCGTCCTCCCTGACTGGCTGCTCCTGGGGCCAGGCTGACATCTCCTGTGAGCCAGATGGGGGATGGGCTCTGCTGTCCAGGCTCTGGGCTGGACAGCCACCTCCCAGCCGGGCCAGGAGACAGATTTACCAGGGCTTCCAAAGGCAGAGACGCGTTCCTGGCCCAGCTGGACCCTGCCCAGCAACGGCCACCTCACTCCCCGCACTCTGGGCTCACAGCACCTTCTCGTGTGAAGCAACAGGTCAGGAATCTGGGACAGCAGCTGGGTGCCACCGAGACCTCTCCTGCCCCTCCTGTCCCTCAGCATTGCGGAGAGAGAGCTGGAGGCTCCGAGGGAGGAGGGCAGCCGGCCGTTTGCCGGGGAAGCTATGAAGGCTGGACTCTCCAGCAGAGACCCTTGGAGGCTGAGAGGGCAGGCACCCTGGGGGGTGGCAGGACGCTGTGGCCTGGCGCCTCCGGCAGCTGAGAAACGCACAGTTCCCTGAGGTCAGCCTCTCTGTGGCAGTGAGGAGGTCACCAGTGGATCGATTTCAGGCCGCAGAGACTGGCTGAAGGGTCCCCTGCAGTCAGGGGCCTCGACGTGCAGTCCTGGAGCCCTGGCCCTGTCTGGGAGCAGCAGAAACTGACGCCAGTCAGAGTTGGGGAGGAGTGTCCACCATCCCCAGCAGTCCATTGCTGGCTAGGCCCATCCCCAACCTCAGGAGGATGTCTGTTGGCATCCCCAGCTGCCCATGGGTCCCAGGGTGGTCCCTGGACCATTGCCCCATCTTGTGGGCAGTCTCAGCCTTGGGTCATGTCCCTGCCCCACGACTCCTCCCACTGCGGCCCCTCTGTCCAGCGCTCCCACTCCTGCTGAGGCCAGCCCACCGCACAGACATTGGGACCACGTCCAGGAGGGACTCCCAAGGGCCCAGCCCTGTGCAGCCTGTGGCAGTGCCCTCTCCTGGTTCTGCTGTTCCAAGGCACTTTGGGCCCCGTTCCAGACATGCTGGTTCCCAGAACCCCAGCGGGTCAGACCTGGAGAGACCTTGTGGGGTCCGCCCTGGCCCTCCTCCCCTGAAGGCCGCAGGGAGGGTCTGGAGACTCTGCTCCATCAGGTGTCTTTGTAAGTCACCGGGGCTTTCATTCCAAAGTCTGCCTATTCATGTTCATTAACTTCATGATACTTAAGTTCCTTTATTGAACTAACAACATGAGCAGAACCTATGGGTTTGGGAACGAGTGTAGGTGACATTAGAAGACGTCCCTCCCACTATTGGAGCAGGGGCAGTCCTTCCCGATGACCCAGGCCCGGTGTCTCAGCAGGTTTGGGGGGAGTATGGCACAGTACTGAGGTCTGTGGGCCAAAGCCACTGGAATGGCATGTCCTGTGATGCAGGAGGGGCAGCAGGGGGCGGCTGAGGGGCCTCTGGGCTGGAACCCTTGCTAGCTGGACAAAGGCAGAGAGCCACGCTCCATCAGCAACTGCTCCAAGCACTGCCCACTGAGCCAGCAACTGCTCAGGCCCTGGACACCAGGCTCTCTAAGGAGCCCAGGGACACAGTTGGGCAAGAGGGCCACCTGCCATGACGGAGGACACAGGACAGAGTGACAGGCTAGGGGATACATGGGGCAGCAAGGCCTGCAGAGGAGGCTGTCTTCAGCCCCAGGGAGGTGCAGCTCTTGGCTGGAGAGGGCTGGGGTCCGAGCAATGAGCAGGCCCAGCACGGACACTGGACACACTCCACAGGGCAGGAAGGGAGGAGGGCCTGGGGAAGAGTTGCAGTGAGAGCTGAGTCTCCCAAGAGAACAGGTGGCCCTGTGGGGCACTGGCCTGGGCATCTGGGGGCTGCAAGACCCAGGCCACACCTGCTGTTTCCCGGGTGGGCGGGAGGGGGCGCCAGAGACTTTATCTTTGCCACGCTGATGTTGCCGCCAGCCTGCGCCTTCTCATTATCAATAGAGGGTACAGGGCAGCCTTTGTCCACCCAGAATGGCCTTATGCAGCCCAAGCATTTTCTTACTCCAGACAGTAGACCTCCTGAGGCCTCTGATGCCTCCATAGGGAGGGCCCTATGCCCTGCAGGGACAGGGGTTGGGACAGGGAAGACCCCAATCCAGGGAGTGGTGGTCAGCCAGGCTTCAGAGCAGTTGCTGGACAAATTCCAAACCCACCGTTACCAGGGTCCACCGCTGAGTTAGGATTCATGCGGGAAGGTGGACACTCAGGTATTTCAAGCTGCCTTGCTCGTTCCCATGTGAGCCAGAGGCACAGATGCTAACCACCCTGCTGAGGACTGACACGCTGGGCTCACTCAGAGCTCCGAGGGGGAGGAGCCGGTGGCACCTGCACCTTCTCGGGTCCTCCAGGGCCTTCAGCCTGGACCCTGCTGAGCCTCACCACCCCAGGTGTGCTCTGGGGCCCTGCAGCTTGGTAGTGATGCCGAGCACCCAGTCAGAACCTGAGTTTCAATAGAATCCCTGGAGATCCCTAAAGATGAGTCCATGTTTCTCCCGCCCAAACCAGAACACACGGGGTGGGGGGCAAACCCCCTCCAGGACTTTCTTGGCCCACTGCAGGAGAGCAGGGGTGGGGGAGGACCAGTGGATGGGGCAAGGGGTGTAGAGGGCAGGGCCTCCACGTGGAGGCCAGTCACAGGGAGCTGCTGCTGCTGTTTAGACTTCCTGACATAAGATAAATTATCTACAATAAGTACAGAAAGAGAAGACAAAACGTATGTGCACCTGTAGTCCCCCCCACCAAACACCATCCCTGTCCGTCTTCCTAGACGTTTGACACAGTCCTCTGTCAGGAACAGAGTCATGAAGATACAGCGACTGCTGCCGGGTGTGCTTTTCCTAACATCATCCTGGGATGCCATCTCAGCGGGGCGGGAGCCATGGCCGCGGGCAGCTCTCTCCTCCTCTGACACAGGAGGCCCGGGCCTGCTCCCATGCAGATTTCCCTCTGTGTCTGACTGTTGTAATAAAACCAACCACGAGCGCATCCCCGTGACGAGTCCTGTGTGTTCTCTTAGTGGATTGTGGTTTTGGAGACCCCAAAGCAGCTGCCCCCAAGAGAACCTGTTACCTCCTGTAGCCACAGGGACCAGGTTTCTGAAAATGAAACCCAAAGTCTAATCTGGCGGGTGTCTGCATTATCATGCAAGTTAAGTTTGCTGCCTCTGTGGGTCTCTGGGTAAATTTAGGGCATTGTTAGAGAAAGAATGGGCCTCAGCCATTAGGATGGGGATCTGTGGGCAAATTGGGGTGGAGCTGGGGATCTTTAGGTGCAGAATCCCAAAACGTGTGGGTGAGCAAGTTTCCCAGCACCCCTGAAGCACCCTGGGGTGGAGAGGAAAAACAAAGGAACCGGCCCCCTGGACAGGTAGTGTCCCACGGGATGGCAGACCTCACGGGCAGGGCCAGGAATCTGCGCTGACTCGGAGAGGCAGGGTGGTCTCGGGCACTGTGGTGGTCTGTGCAGAGAGGTGCATTCTCATGGCTCAGGACCCCTTGGCATTTGAGCTGGCATCCCTTGGGCTGGGACACTCTCCTTCCAGACTAGAGACAGGCTCTGCATAAGCCCAAAAGCTCTGGTTTGGAGACAGGTCCAGCTCAGCCCGTGACTTTGCTCGACAGTCATTCTGTGACTCGTGCCAGCTGGACTGCTGGGGCAGCTCTGGGCTCACCCACATCACCCCAGGACAGGAAGCTTCCCTGGGTCCAGTGGCAGACGCCCGCTCTCTTGTGGGTTTGTTCCAAGTGTCAAGGTTGAATCTCAGTCCTGAACGCTGTAGAAACAGACTGCACAAGGATGCTTTTCTCTCAACTTGATCTTGGATCCAAGTCTCACAAGTTGATCCCGTGACTCTGCTGCCCGCAGGGCTACAAAAGCCCACAGTCCTCTGGCTGGGAATGAGATATTCAGTTTGACAGTTCAGGCAGGTGACGTTTCCTTCCTTGTCCCCAGCCCCTGTATAAAGAGGAGGTTTTGAGCTGGCAGCGACACATCCAGGCTGCACCGTTGGGCTGAGCAGACGGAGGGAAGGTAAAGCCTCTGGGGACCTGGGACTGTATCCGAGGGCAAGGAAGGCAGACTCTTAAGTAATCAGAATCAATGAAGCCAACCAGGTGGGGGCTTCATGGGAGAATGATGGCTCGAAACCACTGAAGTCGGAGTCACTGGGCAGACACTAGCTTCCCAGGGGTGGCAGAAAGGCTGGCCCTGGTGCACAGTGGTCTCGCCCTCTGGACTCCTGCAGGTAGACCTAAGGAGTCGACTGGTTGCAACTGGGGACGATGGAGGCCTGCTGGATGCTGGGGCTGGCCCTCTGCCTCCTGCTGGGGCCTCTTGCAGGTGAGGGGCCCCTCTGGGACAGACCTCTGCCCTCCGGTGCTCCCCCTCCATACTGCAGTCCACTCAGCAGTGTGGGTCAGGTCTGGGATGCTTGGCTGATGGCCTCCCCTTCCCTTTGCAGGGGCCAAGCCTGTGCCGGAGGGGGCAGGTAAGCTCTTCCTGGCTCTTCCTTCATTTACATCAATAACTGTGGGTGGGGGTGGAAGCAGCGGTTGCTGGGGCCAGGGCTTCTTTACCAGACAGACATGATGGGAAGCCTGGCTCAGCTGAGAGGAGGTGGGTCACTGCCAGCAGGCCCTGCCCAGCAGCCTGGGAACACACCTGGCCAATAAAGCCCCGAAATTCCCACCCTCAGGCCTGGGATTGGTCCGGGGCCCTCCCTCAAGTTCAAACACAGTTAGGTATTATCTGGGTGTCTTTGCCCAAACTCTAGGACCAGGAAGCTCTGCTCTCCTCTGAACCCCTCCCAGGACACTGCCCAAGCCCCTACAATCCTACCAGCCAGCTCCTCCCAGTTCAGCACCTCCCGGAGTGAGGGTGGCCTCCCCTCTCTCCCTCCCCTCCATCTCAGGTCCTCATCCCTCCCCCCTCTCTGACTCTTCCTCTGTCCCTAGACCTGGCACCCATAAGATGCAGGGACACTGGCCCCTGTTCCTAGGATGATCAGGGGCAGCCTGGGCCCTGCTCCAGGCCAGAAGGCCCTACCACTGCAGGTGCTGCTGGGCTGTCTACCTGCCCCAGAGGGGTCTCCAGGCAGTGGGCAGCCCCTGAGGTGGCTCCTGTCTCTCAGACCCCTATGCTGAACCTCCGGCCCTGCCCTACTGGCCCTTCTCCACCTCTGACTTCTGGAACTACGTGCAGTACCTGCAGAGCCTGGGCGCCTACCCACAGCTGGAGGACCTGGCCCGCACCTTCTTTGCCCACTTCCCCCTGGGGAGCACCCTGGGCTTCCACGTCCCCTACCAGGAGGACTGAGCAGCATCCAGCCTGACGCCTGTCTGGCTGCACTGCCCTTGCCTTGGGGTGACCCATAGCCATGGTGGGGTGGGGGTCTGGTGGCTTCACACCAGTAAACCTCCCACTGAAGAGGCACCACAGGCCATGGGGCGCCACAGGCCAGGGACACACTCTGACCTTCCGCACAGCTGCACACAGTGCCTCTGCTCTATTGTCTCCCCAGCTCACCTGGCTGGCTCTGATCCCTGGGGACCCTGCTTTAATAAATGTCTGCACACTTTCATCCATGGGAGTCGCCTCTGTGTCACCCCCTCCTCCAGTTCTCTCCATAACCCTCAGATTGCTGGTGGGGAAACTGAGGCAGGAACAGAGGCTTGGCCTGAATCCTTAAAGCCATTCAGCTGGTCAGAGGAGCTGGTTCCAGCCCCAGGAGGGGACACGGAGTTGGGCAGCAGTCAGCCCAGGCCAGGTGTCCACACTTGACACAGAGCACACTCCTGAGGGCGGCAGGGAATGAGCCCATCTGTGAGGGGGGTCAGGGCCCAGGTTCAGGCTCCGAGGCTGAGGAGGGAGGGGTTTGTGGCCCTGGGCAGTCCTGTGGGAGTGGGAGGGTGGACAGGCAGCGCAGGAGTGCCTCAGGTCCAGCCCCAGTGCAGTGAGACCCATCTGTGCAAGGTGTGCAAGCCAAGAGGACCGTGGGGCTCACACCCAGTCAGGAAAGAGAGCCAGCCAGTGGCAGCCCCCTCACTGCCTCAGGGGACACACTCTGACCTGGCATCTGAGGCTCCTCTGCCCTGAATCCAGTCACTGTCCACTCAGGCCAGGCTGGCCCCTGTCCAGGCCACAATACCCTCACATCTCTGCTCTGTCCCTTGGCCTCCACAGCCCCTCCCAACCTCCATGTCCACCTACTCCTGAAAGTTAAGGAAAGATGATTCAAGGTCACTAAAGGCGAGTAAGAGACTACCAAGACAGGGGCAAGGGCCTGTGGGCTTCCCAACGGGAAAGACTGCGTTCAACTCCAACAGCAGCAGCAGTGGGGGTGGACAGCAAGGAGCAGGCTGGATGATGGACGGAAAGTGACTGAAGGTGGCACAGTGGGTCTTGCTAAACAGGACTTCCGGAAGGAGGCCAGGGAGCTCGGATACCTACGGGTGTGAGGGCGGAGGAACCCCATCAGATGTCGGGGTGATCACATCTGGCTGCGCTGGCTTAGCAGGGCTCTTTGCTAAAACTGGGCTTTACAGACGCGCAGAGCTGGGCCTCAGACGGAGGCAACAGCACTCTGGGCAGCGGACCAAGTCGAGGCCAGGCGCCTCCTGCTCCCTCTCGGCTCTGGTCTCTCCCTCCTTTCCCCTTCCTCCTTTCCTTCCCTACCCCCTTTTCTCCGTCACAAATTGTGGCAAAACAATACAACATGAAATTTCCACCTTAACCATATTCAAGTGTCACCAGGCACGTTCCCGGCGCCTCCAAAGGGACCGCCAGTGAAACCGCACCGTGTCTTTCGGTGACCGGCTTATTTCAGTAACACTCTGTCCTCGAGGCTGGCCCTCGCTGACCGCGGGGGAACGTGCCTCCTGGGTGGCACTGCGCCCTGGGGACAGGCCCGTTCCGTTTGTGCCTTCGCCCACGGCGCGGCGCTCGCAGGAGTCCGCTTCCCACCGGGGACGCGCTCCGGAGGGGACTCGGGGCGGCCCTGTGCGGTATTCGGAGGACTCGAGGATGTCCTCCGGTCGCCGCGAGGTCCCGCCTCCGCGGGCAGCACCAGAACGCGGACGCGGGTGGCGCGCGGCGGCTGTGAACGTCGCTGCGCGTCCCCGAGCCCGGCGTGCGCATCCTTCTCCGGGAAGGGCTGCCGTGCCCGGCCCGCTCCACGTCGGGCTTCGATGTCCAAGAGCTCCCCGCTCCTTCCACCCGTCGGCTGCGACGCAGCCTCCGGCTCCCGGCGCCCTCCCCGGGCACGCAGGTCGGCGAGACCAGCCTAGCTCCCGATGGCGCCGCACGGAGCCAACCCGGGCTGACCCGGGTCCGCGGCGGGCACCACCGAGTCGCGGTCCTCCAGCGTCTAGACCTGCCGGGTGGGAGCGCCGGAAGTAGGCGCGACGAGCCGGAAGTGGGCAGAGCGCGACGGCCCGAGATGAAGCCGGCGGTGGACGAGATGTTCCCCGAGGGTGCCGGTCCTTACGTGGACCTGGACGAGGTGAGGTGGGAGCGTCGGCGTTCTGGCCTAGTGTAGGGGCGGTTGCCGGAAGGCGGGAGCTGGTTCCCCGCTTGGCGACGCCCGCGCGTCTTGGGGACGAGCCTGGCCGGGGTGCGCAGCTCCTGCGTCGCAGGGGCCCGCGGAGTGGGTACCGGGGGAGGAGAGAACGCAGGGTCAGATCGTGGAGCGGCACGGAGCGGGCGGGTCCTGCGCATCCCACTCCCGGGGCCCCGAACCCAGCTCCTGTCAGGTTTTAAGGCCCCTGCGGGAGGCCTCAGGCTCCGATTTGCTAGGCGGCTGGTCACTTAGCAGAGTTCGGAGTTGGGTTTGGAGTGGGAGGGTAGGAAAATGGAATTAGAAAGGAAACTTGAAGAAGGTCTGGATAAGGCCGGTGGGAGCAGGGAGAACCCCAACCTAGGATTTACGTGGTGGCGTCTGTGTGGCTCCCTGTAGTGTTGGGATGGGGAGGCTGGCTGAGAAGGGGGGAGTCTTGGAACCTTGGCAGCAACCAGAAACGGAGCACGGGAGGCGTTTGGCACTTGGGAGTTGAGCACACACCTTCGAGGATGTAGGGACCAGAGCAGGAACAGGCTCCTGTGGCCAGCCATCCAGACGGCTACCATCAGAGGACACTGCACTGATCCTTCCCAGGCGACTAAGCAACGTGCAGAATCCTGAGTGCATTCTATTGCCCAGCGGTGGCAGTGACCTGATTTTGCCACCAGGAGGAGCTTCAGCTGTGGGAGGCTCTGAGGGCACACAAGGGCCAGGGCAGGTCAGCTTCCAAGGGAAATGGTTGCATTCTCAGAAGGGAGGGGTCCAGAATAGTTGCCAGGCTGGGGTTGTACATGCTTGTGGTCTCTGTGCAGTATCCAGGAGGGGACTGGAGGCTGAACTTGAGGTCCACAGATGAGTAGTGGCACTCAGGGCAATGGAAATTCTCTTTTTGAAAGAAAGGGAAAAATTAAGGAATGTAGAATTTTAGAAACTGCTCCTTGAATCCCCTCTTCACACACATTCTTTATTTGCAACTAAAATTCTTAACTCCACCCTGAGTACTTGCCTGTCACCCCTCACCCTGTACCTGTTTCCAGGAGGTATGGGGTGCTATGACAACTCAAAGCTGTTTTGGGGAAAGAGCTCACATAACTTACCTTTCACTCCCCAGGCAGGAGGCAGCACTGGACTCCTGATGGACTTGGCAGCCAATGAGAAAGCAGTCCATGCAGACTTCTTTAATGGTAGGGGTGCCGGGATTCTGCATGCCTGGTTTTATTTAAAAGTTTTTCCTGTAAGTTAATACAGTGGGACGATCTTGTGACCTGAATAATTAGGATCATGGAACAGTGAAGCCAAGACACGGCCGTTCTCAGAGTACAGTGCAGAATCGATCACACTGGCTGTCGGCCACATCTGGAGAAGCATGAAATTGCTTCCTGTCTCACATGCCAGGGCCTGAGATTGAGTAGGTGGCATGAATGTTAGCACATGCTAACAGCCAGTTGTGGCTGGCCTGTCACCCTGGACAGGTTCTCTCGGGTGGCTGTACTCTCCTGATCATCCCTCCCTTCTTCCTTTCCCATACTTGTCTGCCCGTGGCTGTCTTTGCAAGGAGCAGCCACACTCCAGCTTCGGCCCTTCCCCGTCTTTGAGTCGGGACGAGGACACACTTCATCTTGTTTCAGAACTTTTCATGCTAGCTACCCAGGGAGTTTTACCAAACACACACTGAAAGCTGACCTCTCATGAACCTTCAAGTGTGCTAGAGGGCATGTTTCTCTTATTCCTCTGGTTTCTGAAGGCTTTGTCCATACAGGTTATTTGGGCCCTTACCAAGGGTTCAAACAGAGGAAACACAACATACATTTCCTGCTCAGAAGGTTGGGATTTCTCTCCTTTTTCTGTCCCGCTGTAATCACATGATTTTTGTTCCTATTAAAGAACTTTTGTTACTCACTTGTAGCAGCTGGGGTGGGATCTTGCCATGTTGGTGTCTGCCTTTACAAATAATCCCTGAGTCCGTGCTAGTTTGGCTCACTGTCCAGGAGGGGAACCTTGCTGCTAAATAAGGTGCAGTCTTTCCAGGGGACCTGGCTGCCACCAACTGATATCAGACATCCCATAACCTTGGAGCTGAGCTTTGAGAGCCTCAATAGCCTTTCTCTAAATTCTGTCCAAGGGAACACAAGGTGTGGAAGGGTGGATGCCTTCCAGAGCTTCCTGGGATTCTCACCAGGCAAGGCCGTCTCATTCCTAGTGCTAGCACCATTAATTCACAGTTCAGTGATCTTCAAAAGTCCCTTTTGTCCTTTGCTAGCCTCTTAAATTAGAGATGATTGACTGTGTTCAATGGTCAGTGCTGAGATAAGACAGCTCTTGGATTCCAGTGAGAAGGATTTCCAAAGATTTCCAAAGAGAGTGGATTCCTGTGCACCTGCCTCTGTGCTCAGGAGCATGTCAGAGTCCTCCTGCAGGCGCTGCCCGTCTTGGGTGGTGGCTGTTATTGTCCACGAGGAGCCTCTGGCTTCAGTTGAGGTTTCTCCCACAGCCCTTTGACTCGTCAGCTGGGTGGACTTTGGGATCCATTGTCTGCTGGGCAGTGGGTCCTCACAATGAGTGTGACTTGCTCTCCTCCCTGGCTTGTTTCACAGTGCAGTGGAGGAGTTAAACGAGGTGGCAGGCAGGGCAGAACTGCACCCTGAGGGCTGGGTGGGATTGCCCTGGAAGGTGTCTCCTTGTGAAGATGTGGAGCAGAGGGATGCTCTGGGGAGAGGGAAGGAAGTGTCTAGAGCAATAGCACCACACAGAAAGGTCAGTGGGCAGTGAGTACTCCCTTTGTGGCCAGAGGAGCTGCCCTTCCCCAAGAAGGTCAGTGCGGGGCCTGCCCCAGCGCTCTGTCTGACCACGTCCTCAGGCCAGGGCCCACAGGAGGGGGCTTAGTTCTTTCTTTTCCCATGGTGAAGGGGATGCTGGCATGAGGTCCAGAACTTGGAAGGTGCACAGAGGAAAACAGAAGGACAAATTGGCCCTGGCTATGGTCACCGGCTAGTGCCTTGTGTGTTTATCCAGCTGCTTCTGGCAGGAATGGGGCTTCGTTGTGTCTTGAACTCACCTCTTCCAGGCCCCCTAAGGCCATTCTCAGTGGCGCAGTCCTTCTGCCACCTTTCTGCAGCCCCTCCGCATGTCACCCTTAGCACAGGTGTCAGTGCAGCTGTGAGTTGGCTCTCAGTGTGCAACACCTGTGTCTTCCTGCGTAAGAGCAGGTTAAAAGCACGTAGAAACCACACTGTCCCCTTGAATTGTGAGCCCTGTTAGCTAAAGCTGAGCATCTGTCGTGGGGAAAGGCCTCTGCCACATCATTTGCTGTCTGTGTCTTCAACTACCTGTAATTAACTTTGAAGTGGGTTTCTGGGATGCTTTCCCTATGTGCCCATTAATGTGGGGTTCTGTTTACATAGATTTTGAAGATCTCTTTGATGACGATGATGTCCAGTGAGTCCGGTCCAGCTGCACACATGGCCATGCACAGCACACCAGTCTGCACAGAGGGCGGTGTCAGATGGTTTAGAGACCTCGTGGAGATCACTAGAAGTCAGGACCTGGCCAACCGAGGGTGGGGGACTGTCTTAACCCCCTGGACACTTCATCATCTCCTGTGGAATGGCCTTTGTCCTCACGCTTATTAAAAATACACCATCACACAAAGGGCAGTTTTGATTCTTGCATGTCTGGGTGGATGTTGCCGTCCGAGTGTGTGAATTGGGTGCGTGCACTGTGTATCAGCATGCAAGGAGGATCAGACACTATGTGCTGCTTTTTGGTTCCTGGTGTGCCTCTGGTGTGGTGCCTGCTGATCACCTGTAGGTGTCCTGCTGCAGCACTCCTGACCCTGCATTTCCTTGAGTGGGCAGGGCTTTATTGCTGCCCACCCCCGGTGGCCTGGTCTCTTCCTCTAGCTTCCTCATCCAAGTGGCTTCTGTCACAGACCTGAGGCTTATGTCCCAGGGCTCTGTCCCATGGAGACTACATGGGGAAGGCCCAGCCAGTCAGCAGCAGCCAAGCTTGAGCTGTGCAGGGTGGTGGCTCCCAGCCACTCTGATGGAAGGACCTTTTCCTGCAGGGCAGGGAGCAGTGGGTGACCCACACACTGCCAGTGATGATTTAGTTGAAGAATATCTCCTACTAAAGTTAAATGTTCTGAAGGTCCTTGTTACAGTTCTGATAGAAGTGAGAACTCAATGAAACAGCCTTCTCCAGTGACTCAATGCCAGCCATGAGGGTCGTACAGCTGGGCTCTGGAGCCTTGGGCCCGGGAGGTAATTGGGGGGTCCAGGCAGGGTCACCGGCAAGGCCTTCTGGAGGAAGCACCTCCTTGCCCTGTCCTCAGGCTTCTGCCTCTTCAGAGTCAGGTGGAAATGCCCATCTTCTCCACTGGGGACCAGAGACAAATCTCTGAGCTCTTGGTGCCAGTGGTACTTCAGAACAAGCAGGTTTTAGAAAAAAGTCATTATTGATGATAGAACTCTTCCTGCCTTGACACTGCTTAGAGTCAAGGGAGAAAGTACTGTGAAAAATGTGCTTAGATAAAAGTCCTTTTGTTTCTCACGAGGCCAAAGCTGGGCACTCAGGAGCTGGACTGGTCCTTTGCTCAGGATTCAGGTCTCAGCCTAGAGTGAAGGGGACTGAGCCCTCTGTGTGCTTCTGCCACACCCTTCTCAGGAGACAGGCTCAGGCACTGTGAGACCAGAATGCTGTGTATCTTTTCAGGATCTAGTTCTGTGTCCGCACTTGCAGGCCTCCAGCAGCTCCGAGCTTTCCTAGGTGCCGGGTGGATTCATGGTTATCCTCCCTGGTGAGTCACAAAGTGCTGCTCATAATTATGACTTTTAGTGGCTGCTGGGTAATTCCTGAGGGGTGTGAGTGCTTCAGATGGCTGTCATCCTGAGTGTTCAAGAGCAGTCACTTATATATAGGTATCTGTGTTTAAGAAATAGCTTGATTTCTTTGTCCCCAGCATCAGGGGGAGCCTCTAGCACAGAAGGTGCTCAGCAAGTATCTGTTGAGTAGAAATAACAGTATATCAATATGCAAGGGGCTTGGAAAATGACTAAGCCCTAGGTCTTTCTGGAGAGAAGAAAATGCCAACCTAGAGAAGTGCTGAGCATCAGCCCCATGCTGTGCCCCTCTGGACCCAGAGCACCAGCAACACAAAGAGTGCAGCCAGTCTGTGCGTAGCAAGGGCCATGGGGCCCGGGTTTCCATTTGTCCTCAAGCCACACTTGGCTTGAGAGTTCTGCCTGAGCCCCTAACTCAGATCCCAGGGGTGTGATGGTCAGCCTTACCTGAGCAGAAAAGGTCCAGCCAAGTAAGACTGCCCCAGACACCTGACCTGCCTGGGGACACCCACAGGGGGACAAGGCACTGCATGCAACCCATCTGATGTGCTGCCTGGTCAGGGAGCAGCACAGTAGCTGAGGGTTCCTGGAGCTTGATGCCTGTGGCAAAGCCCAGCTGTCCGAGGTGGTCTGATACGTCTGCCTCGGGCTGTGAAGTGAGGGCAGTAGTGACGTTCCCTGTGGGGTGGGCAAGGGGGCTCTGAGTCAATGTGGGTGAAACGGCTTCCGTGGAGTCAGAGTCCCGTGGATGTGCGCTGCTGCTGTGTGCACATTTGGGCACTGCAGGGACTCTGGCCTTCCGCTTGGCTTTCCACTCTGATTTCTGAACCTTGTCAAAAAACCTCTCTGCTCGCCCAGGTCACTCAGAATTCTGGAGGACAAAGGTGGCAGACCCCATGCCCTTATCAAGAGCTGCCCTCTCCAAAGAGGCCATGAGGGAAATGAGGGGTGGATTTGGAAGGAGTTCCTGAAACAAGGTCACACGCCTAGAGCCGAAGCGTTGGTGTTTGTCAGATGTTGAGATGCTTGCAAAGGCATGAACGAAGCAATACAGTAAAAAATAATGGGCACAGAGTACTTAAAAAAGTTCATGGAGGAGCCAAGCCAAATGGCCAGTAAGTGTTTGAAGGCGCTCAGAATGACATGCGCCAGGCCAGCGAGGGATGAACACCACCCACCTTGGTGGGACAGGGGTGGCGGGAGGTGTAATAGTCATATGTGCCCCTGCCACCACCCAGCGGATCGAGGGGAAATTGCTGCTGGTAATAGTCGTAGGAGATCTCAGTGCCCCCAGTGGCAGTGGTCAGGTAATCCAGATGGAAAATCAGCCAGGATCCCTGGCCCTGAGGACATGCAAACTACGTGAACCCAGCAGCCGTGCACAGTAGTTCACCAACAGCAGCCACTTCCATACTTGGGACAACATGTACCCTTAGTCTTTTCTAAAGAGAGAGCGTAAGGGTGGTAAACAGGGAAGGGCCATGTGCCTGCTGACCTCTCAATACCACCCAACAAGCATGGAAAAAACCAAGTGAGTAGCTGAGGGATTGATGCCGTGGCCACCCGTGGGCTCCCACAGCCAGCCAGTGAGCTGAGGTGTCCACCTGGCCCTTGGGTGGGAAGCAGGGTAGAGAGTCTTGTTGTTTGGCGTGTTCATCTGTGGGTTTGTGCACACAGGACACATTGTGTGCAGAGATGTGTGCTCTTAGGTGAGTGTACGTGGGGCATACGCATACACAAAGCCCCGCAGGTCTCCACCTTTGCAGCACCCCAGAACCTCCAGCTGTGATCACAGACTTATGTGTTCAGCTCCGTGTGTATGTGAACGTGTTTCAGGAAGGATTGTGCTTAAGGCCTGTGGAGAAAGAGCTGTGAAAACCCAGGACACACCGTGGGTGGGTTGGGGCTGGGGAGCAGGTGGCCCCCATCTCACCTGGAAGGAAGCACTTGGGAGAGTGAAGAGGAGCCTCAGGAGAGGGTGTGCTGTTGAGAGGGAAGACGGGGTGGGTGGGAGGCTGGCCACCTGGGATGGGCTGTGCTCCTGAGCAGCAGTTGTCCATCCCAGACATGCAGTCAGCCCCAATCTGGGATCTTGTACCCTTTTCTTTGCTTCCTTGTTTGCAGCTAAAGCAAAGAAGGCAGGTATGGCCTTCAAGGTCAAGGGCCAATAATTAGCATGCGCTTTGAAGGGGGACTGGCCTCCAGAGCTGTGGGTGGCCTCTGCTCCTGGACCTGGGAAGGGAGTTTTCTGGGGGCAGCCTGTGGCAGACTGTGCTACAGGTGGGCCTCCTTTCAGCTGGAACCTCCCTACATCTGAGGGTCTCTGCTCAACTGGGAGTCTGCCAGCTCCCGGCCCCTGGATTTGAGTGTCAGGATGTGGAAGTGGTCGTGGTCTGCAGATTGAGGCCGCCTTGGGCAAGGTGGCGGTGGGGTGGTGCTTTCTCCCCTTATCCCCTGGTGGTGGCTTGTTTTTCCTTTTTTGTTTTTGGCTGCTTCAACTTCAAAATTTATTTTGCTGAACTTAATTTATACTGTCACTTGGAAGGCTCACCTCTGTCCCCAACTGTGCCCAGTGCAGTTAAGTAAACGTTGGAAGAACCTGTTAGAACTCTTGCTGAGGCGGAAAACCAGCAGACCTGGCATGAAAATAGCATTTGGAACAGTTTTGTTTTTTATTTATTTAACATCTTGCCAAGAATCATAAATCCTAAAAGGTGCCATTCACTGAAGCCCATGTGAGCCCCACATCTGCATTCTGTCATGTCGTCCTCAGGACATTGCCCAGTGGGTATGTGCTCACTGTGCACATGAGCAGGCAGTGGTGGGACGGCTCCCCAAGGCCGGCCCTGAGGCGTGGCAGAGCAGGCTTGCCCTCGAGAAGGGCAGTGTCCAAAGAAAACAGAAGACACTTCAAGGCCCAGGCTCAGGCCCAGGCAGTCCCTTCTTGAGTAAGGACTCCAGTAGCTCAGACAAGAGCAAGGATTGACAGTTGGGATCATATCAACTTAGAAGCTTCTGCACAGCAAAGGAAACAGTGAAGAGGCAGCCAGAAGAACGGGGAAAGCCACTCTTCTGACAGCAGCGCTTCAGCAGCTCTTCATTGCTGTGACCCAAATACCCCAAGAACAACAGCAGAAGAAAAGTTCATTTTGGTTCATGGTTTCAGAGTTTCAATCTGTGGTCAGTTGACTTCATGGTTCTGGGCCCGGGTGGGGCGGAACATCATGGTGGAGGGCACGGAGGGGGAAGTAGCTCAGAACATGGCACCGTGAAGCAGAGAGAGCTCAGCTCCAACCTGACCTGCCTATAGTTACTGCCCAGTCAGTCCCTTTAGTGCCTCCATAACCCAGTCACTTAATATCTGAACATCCTTGCAGGTGAGCATTTGGGGGACACCTAATACAGAAACCATGGCAGAGAATTAGTGTCGTAATATAAAAAGAACCAAAAAAAAAAAAAAAAAAGAAAGAAAGAAAGAAAGAATGCCAACTTAATACCAAAAAGAAAGAAAAACCCCAGTCAAAATCAGGCAAGTGAACTGAGCAGACACCTCTCAAACGAAGTACAATGGGCAGTAATTTCATACAAATTCATTCAACATCTTTAGCTCTTGGGACTATGCAAATTAGAACCACACTGAGGTTCTGTTCCCCCTCAGTCACTTTGACTGTGTTCAAGGGCACGAACAGCAGTGCCTGCTGGCAAGGACACAGGGGAGAGGACCCCTCAGGTACTGCAGTGGGAGTGCAAATACAGCCACTGGCCGCCAGAGGGCAGGCTCCTCAAAAAGGGCGCAGTAGCATCACCACGTATGAAGCCGTTGACCCTGCCTCCCCGTCACACCTGCAGAGACTAAGGCCAGCCATCACAGAGGGAGATGCACACCGTGTCTTCTAAGGCACAATTCACAGTATCCTAGCTATCTGTCAACTGATGAAAGGATAAAGAAACGCATATGTATATACACAATGGAGTATTCTTCAGTCACAACAAGAATTAAGTCGTCGTTTTCAGGAAAATAGCTAGAGCTGGAGGTCACCATGTTGGGTGGAATGTGGCAGGTGTACATTTAGCTTTTTAATAACTGCCAAGCTGTTTCCCAAAGGTCTCCACATTCTCTCCATCAGTCTCTGACAGCCCCAGTTGCCGCCTTCTGTCTCAGCCCTGCTGGTGAGTGTGCTAAGGAGCCATCGTGGTTTTGAGGTGTATTTCCTAGTTACTAGTGTTGAGCATATTGCCGTGTGATGGTTTGCCATCTGTATGTCTTCTTTGATGAAGTAAAAATTAGCCACTTTTTACTCATTTGTGTTTGGTTGGTTGTTTTCTTACTTAAAATTATGTTTGTGTATAATGTAATGTAATCCTTTATCACATATATGATCTGCAAATATTTTCTTCCAGTCTGTGACTAGCGTGGTAGGTAGGCAGCTTCCACGGTGGCCCCAGAGCCCTCTGCCTCCTGGTATTCACGTTGTGTTTAACACCCTCCTGGAGGTGGCCTGGACTGGGTGCTCTCTTCTCACGAGCAGCATAGATGAAGCGCTGTTGTGCTGCATGCAATCAGTTTGTTGAGTAAAGACTGGGGCTCGGGGCTGGGGATGTGGCTTAAGCAGTAGCGTGCTCACCTGGCATGCGCGGGGCACTGGGTTCAATCCTCAGCACCACATAAAAATAAAAAATAAAGATGTTGTGTCCACAAAAATTAAAAAATAAATATTAAAATAAATATTAAAAAACCTCTCTCTCTCTCTCTCTCTCTCTCTCTTAAAAAAAAAAAAAAGAGTTATCCATGCCTGTCTGACCATCCCCCATCATTATGATGGTCATGGGGATCTATAGATCAAGAAAGACTATACTTGTAAATTGTACCTAAGGAACCAAACTCGAGGAGCCTCAGGCACACCTGGATCTAATATATATATATATATATATATAAAAGATTCTAGACTTTTGAGCTGATGTAGAAATTGATAGCTAATATAATTATTTTAGTGCTTTTTCTTTCCATATAAATTTCAGAATTAGGTCATCAATGTCTCTTGGATTTTGATGGGGATTGCAATGAATCTAGAGACCAAATTGGAACAAATGAGTATCTTAGCAATGTAGAATATTTCAGTCCACAAACACTTTAGCTCCCTTCATTTAGGCTTTTTAATTTTTCATTGATACTCTATACTTTTTTGTTAATGTACTTTAACATTTTGTTAAGTTTATTCTAACATATTTTTTTTACTTGGCATATTGCATATGACAGGGAAGTCCAAACCGCAGTCACTCCTTGCTGGTGTAGAAGTGCAATTGGCTGTGTGTGCTGATTTTGTATCCTGAGATTGAGGTTGATTTATTTTTCTAAGGGATTTTTTTTTTTTTGTAGATTCTTAGAGTTTTTCCAAGGCCATCTTACCTGGCATGGCCTGCTGAAGCTGCGTGTCTCAATGACACAACAGTTTCCAGTTTACTTGGCATATTTGCAATAGAAATAATTCCTTGTACCATCAAAGACACACAGGAGATTGTTCCTAACAGTGTGCTCATGATGTCCCCAAGTTAGAATAGCTCTACTGTCCACCAGCCACAGAAGGGATGTATGATTCGAGCAATCGAATACTGAACAGCAGTGGAAAAGAGGGAACAGCCGTCCTGGGCAGCAGCGAGGATGGCCCGGGGCATCTGTTGCATCAGGTAAGTCTACGAAGAAAACACCTCACGCGAACTGATTTTTGGGATTCTCTAAGCAGACAAAAGTCATTTTTGTTCTTAGAGGTCATCAGAATAATGATTGCCCTAGCAGCAGGGTGTTCATTGATAAAGGGCACAAAAGAGCTCTCTTTGGCTCAGCGTTTCCTGTCCTGGTGAGGGCAGCAGGGCCTGGGCATCCTGTGAAGACACCTAGTGTATGTGTGCAGTGGAGGGGAGCTCGATGGGTGGGGATGTCCTGGAGAGTGACCTTGGAGGTCACCAAGGGAGGGAAAGCAGACTGCAGGATGTGAGGGGCAAGACCAGCCCCTGAGGGGTGCCAGTAGTTAGCCAGCACAGAGAAGAGTGCCCAGCAAAGATGTCTGGTCCTGCAGGAATGACCAGAGGTGTTTAGAAAGCACAAAGCTTGATGAATGTCCCAAACAGACACCAGTGGAAGACAGTCACCAAAGAGCAATTGACAGATGGTACCCGGTTCCACTCAGAGGTCTTCCTTGACAAGGAATGGGACATGCCCATTAGGTCTGGACAGTGAGCAGTGGCAGAAGCAGAGAGCAGGTTGCAGAGGGGTGAAGAGTAGCATGAACAGAGGTGTGAAGTCTAGAGTATTGTAAGAAATGCTCCTGGGAGTGAGTGCGAGGTGAGCAGCCCACAGACCTGCCTGAGCTAGAGGGAAGGGTGAGGATGATGAGCAGGTCTGCAGGGGTGGGGGAGGGGGAGAGGAGAGGAGGAGGAGAAGAAAGTGCAGCTGCTGGTGGTTCAGCTCAGGTCAGCCCGTGTTCAGTAGCCACGAGGGGCTGTCACTACGACTAGAGAGAACTGAGATGTGGTCTGTGTCCTTGAGGTCAGCATGCACCAACGTGCATTCTCTTGTGCACATGCACACACGCAGCTGCCTTCACTGTGAGAAGGGAAGTGATTTGGCAAGCATGGCCACAGTTGAAGCATATGAGAAGAGGGCATTGAGGACTGTCCTGGAACTGACCCTGGGACTGTGCTGGAGAAGGGCAGAGGGTAAAATGATATGGTGCACCCCGTAGGCTATGAAGGGGGCTCTGGGACAACTGCAGGGTCGTGACGGGGAGCACTGGCCTATGTGGCAAGAGAAGGTCCAGGATGTCCCTGAGAGCACCAGAGTGGCCAACTGCTCTGGGTGGGGTCTCACCGGCCCCTCTAGCCTAAGGCAGAGGCCTTAGAAGCCCTCTGCCAGGGTCTGATGAGCACCTGGTGGAAGGCCAAGGTGGGCAGGGAGACCGAGAAGCAGACCACCCAGATGCCAGGGGCCAGAGATGACAGGGCCTCTAACTAAGTCCATGCACACCCAGACCCGTGTGCTGCAGCATGGCACTGTTCCAGCCAGGCAGGGCGTGCCATTTAAAACTGTTCCAGAGAAGTGTGAGGTGGCTCCTGTCCTCACCTTAAGGTTGGAAAGACCTTGACTGGTTTGGCTGTGCCACATAATCAGGAGCTTTGTCATGTGGGATGCCGTCAGCCAGAGACACGCTGGGTCTCTCCTCGGTCCCCTGCTACATCTTTCAAGAGTATCTACACTTTATTTCCTAATAGTTTACACACCATAGATATTAAAGAGTTTTTATTATAACATTTTACCTTTAAGATTCCATCATGTATTTTGAAATAGCCCAATAGAACAGAATACAGTCTCTAGAAGCAAGCATGCCCACAGGGGCACCTGGTTAATGACTTGGTGACCCTGCACAACTCTAGAGAAAAGGTGCTTTAAAAAGTGTTTCTTAGGTCAGTGAATGGGACATAACCTTCCTGTGCTCATACGTGAACACATGACCAGTGTAACTCCACATCCTGTTGAGCCATTAGAATGGGCTCAAGACTGTAATGGGTCACTCCCCATGCATGTTTAATATCTCAGTACACCCTGCTGTCATGCACATCTAAAAACAAGTTACAGAAAGAAAACCCGCACCCAGGACATGAGCACTGGCCACGGGCCCAGGATGGAAGGCTGGCTGACATGCAGCTTCCTGGGCTTGGGATAGTGTGTGGTCCTGGGAAGCAGCAAGGCCATCAGGTCCCTGCAGTTTGGGTAAGAAGGAGGGGCTTGCGTAGTAACCCAGGACCAAGGTGACTTTGTCCTGCAGAACACAGGGTTACCTGGAGGCAGTATCAAGGACATTGGGCGCATCCCCACACCTGAGCCCCACACCTGGGCGGGTTTTGTCTGTGCCCGGAAGTGGCCTCAGGAAGCAGCCAACACAGGGCTCCTGGCACGGTCGACTCAAGGTGGCCGTGGTCAGGCCAGTGGGAACTGTCAGTGACCATGTGCAGCACACAGTTCACCCCTGAAGCACAAAAGCCATCACCAGTGTGGTGTGCATGTGGACACCGGATGAAAGCCTCAGCAAAGAGACCTAAGCATAACAAGATATCAGAGAAGAGTATCTTTGGGGACGTGGCATAGGCAAGTATTAAATGCCACAGAACCATGAAGGAAGTGGCCAACACAGTTACCTGGTAATAAGTTTAGAGAATGATGTTGACTAACTTTGTTAAAAAAGAGAAACAACTATGTGGATGTGAATACTACCAAGTGGGAGAAGTATTTCCAAATCAAATAACCAACAGGGGTCATAAGGATGGGAGAGGTGAAGAATTTCTACAATCAATATGAAAAAGAAAACAGTGGAAAAATGGGCAAAGCAGATATACTTCCCCCCCAAAGAATATCCAGATGTCTGTTCTGTGAAAAGGTGGGTAGCTCAGGAGCCACTCAAGAAATGACAATGAAAATGGCAGGGACGTGTGATCACTAACCCCAAATGGGGAGGCTTGTGAAGCAGAACACACCGGCTCCTGATGATTCACAGCAGTGGAAATGGTGTTTGCTTTGGTCAATGTGAGCAGAAATTGGCATCATGTTTGGAAAACTATTTGGGTGAACAATTTCATGTTTAAGAATGCCCGCAGGATTTCATTTCATTCACAGGAAAAGATGTTTAAAAGAACACAGAATTATTTTAAGGGCCAGTAATTAGTAACAACCAAAATGTCCATGGTCAGTAGGAGGATGAGTGAATGACCATGTCAATACTGTACGCAGGTGGTTCCTGACCTACAGTGGTCTGACTTAACGGTTCCTGATTCCCTGATGCTGTGAGTTACCCTTTCACTGCTCTGCTTTCCTTCCTGGACATGTTGAAGGATTTAGGTGACACTCAGCACTGGTATCAGAGAGGCTCCTGTGAGATGATTTTTCCCATCCCGAAACTGAAGTCAGCCTTCTGAGCATGCTTAGGTAGGTCAGGCTGAACTGTGACCTGTAGGTGACAAGTATTGGATGCAGTGCAGCCTATGATGTTTCCAACCTACCTTGGGCTTACAAGGTGTAATCCCATGGCAACTGAGGAACATCTGTAATGGAATCATGTACAGTGGACAGCCAAGGGCTCCGTTACAGGCAGCTGGACATGGGCGAGCAGCAGTGGTCAAACAGAAGACAAACTGTGCATACCTCTCCATGGAAAGTTCTGTGAAGACAAAGTACTTTTGTCTTCACAGAACTTTCCATGGAGAGGAGCTTGTGCCACCCAGATCCTGAAAATGTAGTTAGTCAGGATAAGGCTAACCCGGAGGGCGAGGACAGGCAGGTGGCGTGAGCGGTACCTTCTCTTGACCTGCAGATGTTGAACTTGTTGAGTTGTAGATGAAACTTGTGTATTTTCCCTTGGAATTAGTGTTTTTATTGTGCATGTACAGACATATGTGTATATACCAGGAGGGATAAGTCCTGCTCTGCATCCATATGCACACACACTGTGTGTATATGATGTATACAGTTACGGTCACACGCACAGTGCAGCTTTTTACTTTCTCCCAAGTCCATCCTGAGGCCAGGAAGGGGCTGCCGGTCCCAGGGCCATGCTGTCTGTGCCCATGGTGTGATACCCAGGATCCTGGGCAAGCTCTGCCCCAAGAGAAGCCACCCCGATGCCCAGACCCCTGCAGCTTCTTCGCACACAGGCTTTCTTTGTCAGACTGGGCCACTCAACAGCCAAAATGCTCCACCTGATGCCAGACTTGCTCTGCGGGATGGCTTGGTTGTTGATCTTTAAACAGTTATTATTTTTAGTAGCTCCTTGGCACTGGTGTGGAAGATGGGCTGAGGGAGCGGGCAGGCAGACCCTTCACTCACATCACGGGAGGCCACCAGCCAGCCAGGCTCTGCGTCTGGGTGAAAGCTGGGTTAGTGAGATACACATTTTTGTCTGACAACTTTAATCAGGATGCACAATATCTATCCTCTGACCAACTAAAGCCTGGGAAATGGCCCAGAGATGCAAAGGAGGAGGCAGAAGGCAAGGCCCTGCTCGGTGCCCACCCAGGCTTCCTGTGGTCAGGCTGTCAGTCCTCCTCAGAGTTCTGCATGGTGCCCATGACCAGTCGTCTCCATCCATGCATCTCACACGTAATAAACATCTGGTCCATGAAATGCTCTAAGGACCTTGGCGAACATGTGCCCCAACACCTTCAAGTGCATTTTGAAGTAGGGAGCAGTTGGAAGATATATCTCCATAGAGCCCTTCAGTCCAGCTCTGTGGACACTGTCACCAGAACTTTCTTCACTTGGCAATGTGCCTCTGTCCCAGCCTCTGCAGAGCGTCCTTCACGTCCTTGTTCCGCAGGCTGTAGATGAGGGGGTTGAGCATCGGGATGACCAGGGTATAGAAGACGGAGACCACCTTGCCCTGCTCCATGGACTCCACAGCTCCTGGCTGGGCGTACATCACAAATAGTGTTCCATAAAATAAGGACACGGCTGTCAGGTGGGAGCCACAGGTGGAGAAGAGCTTGTGCCGCCCAGATCCTGAGCGCATCCTGAGGATGGTCACTGCTATGTAGCCATAGGAGACCAGGACTGCTAGTGTAGTGCTCACAATGATGAAACCACAGAGGCCAAACAGGAGAAGCTCATTGAGAGCCGTGTTGGCACAGGCCAGCTGGAGCAGCGGGGGGACATCACAGAAGAAGTGGTCGATGCGGTTGGAGCTGCAGAAGGGCAGCTGGAAGGTGAGGCTGGTCTGTACCATGGAGTTGAGGCAGCCTCCACAGTAGGTGCCCAGCACCAGGCGAGAGCATGTCTTGGAGCACATGGTCGCAGGGTACTGCAGGGGGCTGCAGATGGCCATAAAGCGGTCATAAGCCATCACAGCCAAAAGGAAAGTCTCAGTGGTAGCCAGTAAGGAGAAGAAGAACAGCTGGGTGGCACATCCCCTAAAGCTGATGGCCTTGGAGGAGAGGAAGTTGGCCAGGGCATTGGGGGCGATGACGGAGGAGTAGCAGAGGTCCAGGAAGGACAGGTTCTTGAGGAAGAAGTACATGGGGGAGTGCAGGCGGGCATCCAGGGTGATGACCACGATCATGGTGACGTTTCCCAGGACGGTCACCACATACAGGGCCAGGAAGACAGTAAAGAGCAGAGCTTGAATCTCCACCCCTCCTCTAAAGCCCTCCAGCACAAACTCCCGCAAGGGCAGTGCTGAGAGGTTTCCGTTTCTGAGGGTCGGCATGGCCCTGCGCTGGGACAGCAGGCAGAGAGGACAGTGGAGGCAGTGAGATTGAGCAGATTATGGGACCGTGGTCACGTATTTTGTGGAGTGCAGAGACGTGTCAGTGCCGTGCTGCACACTGAACCAGAGAATTCTTGAACACCCCCCTTGGTGGTGCCCACACTGGCTGCATAGCTTGACCTTGGGATGAGCTGAGAATACTTGGAATGCCCATCCCCAAGGCCAAGGCCATTGACTCACGTGGGAAGAGGGACAGAGCAGAGCTGTCCAGCTTGGTGAGGACCCAGGGCCATCCCTGGGCCCAGTGGAATGAGCAGCTGACCACGGGGTAGGGAGGGTGCCCATCTGCTGGGGACTGGAAGACTGACTGGGTGTGATAGGATGGCCTGTCCTCCCCACTGTCCCTGGCCTACTGTGCACAGCGTGGTCCTGAGCCAGCAGCGTCCCTGGCCCCTGGGAGCTGGTGGAAATGCAGGAGCCGCAGCCCCAGCCTGCAGACTCAGAGCCTGTGCTTAGCAAGGGGCAGCCAGCGGGTGCTCAGGCCAAGGCTCACAGGCCCTGCTCAGCCACCAGGGTGCGGGGCAGGGTGCAGGGCAGGGTGCGGGGCAGGGTGTGGGGCAGGGTGTAGGGCAGGGTGCGGGCAGGGGAGTGGTCTCTGTCTCCCTGCTGGGGCAAGGCCTTACTGCATACACAGCCCTGCTGCCTGCTCACTCATGGTCAGCTTCTGGTCCTAGAAGGCCTGAGCAGGTGGTGTGTTGACCTTACCTGTCCAGGTGAGGGTCAGGACTGGCCCATGGTCATACAGCCAGCAGCTGTGCTTCCAGGGTTCCTATGCTCCTGAGCCAGGTCTATGCTGGAGACAGGGCGGCGGATGCCCAGTCCCCTTGTCCTCTGCGGCCCAGTTGTGACCTCTTGAGCAGTGAGTGAGGGGCAGGCAGTAGTAGGTCCAGTGAGGCTCTGGGCCCAGGCTGTGTGTGTAGCAGGCTCCTAGCTTTGTGAAGAGCAGGGGCCCCACGTCAGCCTCCTCTCCTGTCCTGCCAGCTGGGCAGCGTGTTAAGGCACCTTCACTTGGGGTCACTGTGTACCTGGCAGGGCTGCTATTGGGCCTCCAATGGCCAATTAGTGAGGCCCTGGGCCTCTGCAGTGCCTGGACTCCAACTCCCTGGGCCCCCAAGCTGCAGGGCTGTGGCCAATCTGTGTGTCATCACCATCTCCTCCCAGTGGGGCGGCAGGAAGACTGAATCATCAGGGACTCCCTTGAGGGATGCAGCAGACAACTCCTAGGGACCTCGTGTCCAGGGCCCCTTGTAAGAGCTGCTGCCCTGGGCTGGGCTAATGTGACCTCCTGACCCACAGCCCTCCCCCTCCTGCTCCACCCTGGCCATGGTGTGCGGGCCGTGAGGTGGGAACCCTGCCCTGGGAGGGTAGCCAGCCCGCTCTGCCCCGGCTGTGACTGTTCCTGCACAGACAGGCCCTTGTCACCTTCTGGACAGGTTCAGAAGTTAGACTAGTTTACCTCTAAGTTCCCTTCTCTTGTTATTTTTGCAAACAAGTGTATATTTTCTTTTGCCTTCAAATTTTATTTTTTAAATTTATTTTTATTGTTTTAATTGCTTTTTTAAAAAAATACATGACAGTGAATGCATCACGATTCTTATTACACATGTAGAACACAATTTTTTATATCTCTGTATACAAAGTACATTCACACCAATTCATGTCTTCATACATGTACTTTGGAAAATGATGTCCATCATTTTCCATCATCATTGCTTACCCCCTGCCCCTCCCTTCCCCTCCCACCCCTCTCACCCCTCTGCCCTGTCTAGAGTTTGTCTATTCCTCCCATGCTCCCCGTCCCTACCCCACTATGAGTCAGCCTCCTTCTATCAGAGAGAACATTTGCCATTTGTTTTTTTGGGATTGGCTAACTTCACTTACATTATCTTCTCCAACTGCATTCATTACCTGCAAATGCCATCTCTTTTATTGCTGAGTAATATTCCATTGTGTATATATGCCACATTTTTAATACATTCTTCTACTGAAGGGCATCTATGTTGGTTCCACAGTTTAGCTTTGTGAATTGTGCTGCTATAAACATCATATCTAATATAAGATAATTGTAATTTTGTGGGTGGCTGTGTCCCTGTAGTATGCTGTTTTTAAGTCCTTTGTGTATAGACGGAGGAGAGGGATAGTGGGGTCAAACGGTGGTTCCATTCCATGTTTTCCAAGGAATCTCCATCCTGCTTTCCCTATTGGCTGCACCAATTCGCAGTCCCACCAACAACACAAGTGCACCTTTCCCCCCATCCTCGCCATCGCTCACTGTTGTCTGTATTCACAATGGCTGCCATTCTGACTGGAGTGAGATGGTGTCTTAGAGTCAGTTCTGACTTGCATTTCTCTAATTGCCAGAGATGCTGAACATTTTTTCATATATTTGTTGATCGATTTAATATCCTCTTCTGAGAAGTATCTGTTCACGTCCTTGGCCCATTTATTGATTGGGTATTTGTTTTTTTGGGTTTAGCTTTTTGAATTCTTTATACACCCTAGAGATTAGTGCTCTATCTGATGTTTGAGGGGTAAAAATTTGCTCCCAAGATGTAGGTTCTCTATTCACCTCACAGATGGTTTCTTTTGTGAGAAGAAACTTTTTAGTTTGAGTCCATCCCATTTATTGATTATTGATTTTAATTCTTATGCTATAAGGGTCTTATTAAGGAAGTTGGGGCTTAATCCCACATGATGGAGATTAGGGTGTACTTTTTCTTCTATTAGATGCAGAGTCTCTGGTTTAATTCCTAGGTCCTTGATCCACTTTGAGTTAGGTTTTGTGCATGTGAGAGACAGGGGTCTAATTTCATTTTGTTGCATATGGATTTCCAGTTTTCCCAGCACCATTTGTTGAAAAGGCTATCTTTTCCCCAATGCGTGTTTTTGACGTCTTTGTCTAATATAAGATAATTGTAATTTTGTGGGTTAGTCTCTGTGTCCTCTATTCTGTACCCTTGGTCTACCAGTTTGTTTTGGTGCCAGTACTATGCTGTTTTTGTTACTATTGCTCTGTAGTATAGTTTAAGGTCTTATATAGCGATACCACCTGCTTAACTCTTCCTGCTAAGGATTGCTTTAGCTATTCTGGGTCTCTTATTTTTCCAGATGAATTTCATGATTGCTTTTTCTATTTTTAGGAGGAATGCCATTGGGATTTTGATCGAAATTGCATTAAATCTGTATAGTGCTTTTGGAAGTGTGGTCGCTTTGTTAATATTAACTCTGGCTATCTATGAGCAAGGTAAATCTTTCCATCTTCTAAGGTCTTCTTTGATTTCTTTCTTTAGGGTTCTGTAGTTTTTCACTGTATAGATCTTTCACCTCTTTCATTAAGTTGATTCCCAAGTATTTCATTTTTTGAGGCTATTGTAAATGGGGTGGCTTTCCTCATTCCCCTCTCAGAGGATTTGTCTCTGATGTACAGAAATGCCTTTGATTTATGGGTGTTGATTGCCTTTCAAATTTTAAAACAGTTTCTGTTTGAAGGAATGGAGGCAAACACAAGTGGTCAACGAGAAGAGCCCTCACTCCGACCCCACCACACCTTCCCTCCCTGGCCGCTGGCTGTGATCCCACGCATGTGTCTGCACACCTGTGGGTTTCTGCGGTGTGCTTGTGCAGTCTACGTTTCCACTTTCACTACTTCTGAACTGGGGCTTTACCTTACCAGAGCCTGTGTGGGTTCGTGTGTGCGGTGCCTCCACAGTCTTCTTGGGTGGTGTCCAGTGCTTCTCCGGGCATCTCTGACCGCTGGTCCAGCACGTTCTCCTGTCCTGTCCCACTGTGTGATCTGGTGTGCACTTTGCCATCATCTCTGCAGAGTAGATGGAGTCCTCCAGGTAGCCTGTGGGTGAACATAGACAGTTCATGGGTCTCATTCTGTCCACCTTCATGTCCATGCATCTGCACTCCTCGGGGGACAGGGCAGCCTGGCCAGTCCTTGTGGCTGTGCAGTTCTGGAAGTGTGGCGTGCACTGAGACACTCATTTCCTTCCTGTTTCAGTCAAGAAAGGTCAGGTTCGAGCTGGCTGCCTGCCCGGTGGCTGTTGTCCTGCACAGCTCTGGCTGGCTCTCGTCCACACTTGTTCGCTCCGTTTTCTTTTGACCTACAATCTCCTTCCATTTTTCTCGAGGTCTCTTTGCTGGTCAGCATTAGAATCTGTGAAGTGTTCACATTTAACAAGGCCCAAGGCTTAGGTGTGAGCTGTGTTCCGAGCTCTGTGATGCTCGTCACCTGGACTTCAAACAGAGTTAGAAAGGGCCTTCTGATATGTGGCTTCCAATATCTCAACCAACGTCACATTCTTTTTAATTCTACAGGGTTCCAAGAATATGAAGGCGTGGCCCAGACCCAACCCCTGGCTTCCTTGGTTGCCGTGTCTGTCAGGCCTCTGAGAAGTGGAAGGACTGCTGTTTGTAGCTGCGCTTATGTGTATGATGGTCTCAGGCAACGAGAAAAAATGCCGCCATCCCATGTCCCCAGTACACTTTGTTATTCTTATTTAAAACCTGGAAACCTCCGGCACAGGGGGATTCCTGACCAGGTAAATGGGAATGTTGTGCATAAGAGGTTAGAAACAACCAGAGCTGGGGTGGGAGGACACAGCCAAAGGCCAGCGCACTGAGGCAGGTCACCCAAAGCACCGGTACGTTGTAGCTGTGGTCACACCACAGAGAAATGCAGCGGGAGGGAGTCTGTGTCCAGGGACAATGTTAGATGACTTCCTGCAGCGAAGAAGGAGTTGGCTGGTTGAAAGAGACATTTAATTCTGTGAGGAAAATGATGGAGAAGGTAAGCCCTGAGGCATGGTCCTTCTTATTAGGCTGTTCTTAGGATGATTTTAAAATTGCTCCAATGTGGAGGCCACACTGCAGCAAGCCTCAGATACGCCCTTCAGCTTCACAGTCATCAACACACAGCAAAGATCACACAGCCTTCCTCCCCAGCTCCAGGGTCTGTGCCACCTGAAAGCAAGAATCAGGAATCACACTGTCTGTGTGCAATCTCACCACACGTCCCTAAGAATAAGGACTTTTATTTTCAAAAGGATCTGCATAGTACATTATCATACCAAAAGAAGAATACCTCCCTGGTGTCATCAAATGTCCACCTCTGTTCAATGTCCATGAGCCCATAGCACAATGAATGTCACTTTCACATAGCTCCTAAGTAAGTGTCCAAGACAGGTCTCACCTGGGAGGTGACAGTTGGCATTGTCCCTGGAAGCTGCAGGCTCCCTTCCCAGCCTGTCGTCACTGTGGCTGGCAGCAATGTAGGGCGGCGGCTTTTTTTTTTTTTTTTTTTAGAACATTGTGATTATACATCGTATTTGAGTTTATCTTGACAAAATACCACACACAAGGGATTTGACCACTCCCTCTCCCCTTCCTCTTTCCTTCCCTCTTTCTATCTCCTTTCTTCTGTTGATCTTGCTTTCACTCCTTTTTTAAATCTGTATTTCCTACATTTACATTCAGGTGGAATTCTTTTTGGTGCATTTATATATGTATGTAACATTGTTTATTTCATTCCACATCTCTACCCCTTCCCCTGCCTTCCTCCCTCCTCCTTGTTCTCCTTTCTTACTCCACTGGTCTCACATCTTTATGGTATCAATCCTCCTTTCCTACCACCTGCTTTCCCTTATTTTGCTCTAGCTTCCATGTATGAGAGGACATTTGGCTCTTGATGTTCCTGGTCTGGCTTATTTCACTTAGCATGATTTTCTCCATTTTTATTATTGACCAGCAAGTGCCATTATTTCATACTTCCTTATGGCTGATTAATACCCAGAATATATAAACAACTCAAAAACCTCAGTGCTGTTTACTTTTAAAAGAAGCTAGACTTAGTCCTGTTCAACGTCCCCCCGGCGGGCCTTAGTGGTTCCACCTGTGATGTCCTTCATCATGTTCCCTGTCCTGTGTGTCTTTGGTCAATCTGTAGTTGTAGGTAGAGGTTTGACTAGGACTCAGTTGTGGTCATCACCACTCTCACCATTACTGGCCATTACTTCTACTTCCTTGAAGGCATGTGCTCTTCTCTTGGGAGTGTGGTGTCACTTCTCTCCTGTGTTGGCATGAGCCGTTGACCAGCACTGCCCACTTAGGTCCATTCATCGGGTTTGCAGAAAGGTGGCACCCAGCACCACTTCTGCTCAGCTGCAGGCACCTATAGAGATGACTTTCCTGTGTAGATAATGACTCTTTTCTTGAGAAACAGCTTTTGGCTTCCAGTTTTTGGCTTCTGGTTGGACTGAGAAGAGAATTCCCACTTAACTGTGGACCACCTGTGCTATGTCCACATGAGGAATGCTGGAGAGACGCTGGCTCTGCCATAGGAGACATTTCTGAACAATGAGTTGGCTCACTGGCCCCTTCTAATGATAACTGTTTTTTTATGTATCAGTGTGCACTCAAAATCCAAATGTTTATGTGTTTCAATCTAATATAGTTATGATTCTGATTCAAATCATAAATTTGTCCACTTTTTGGCCACTGGGATCCTCTCAGGTTGGTACTAAACTAATCAAGCAAAAGGAGTAAAAACATCTTTTAAGGCAAAATATTGTACACTTGGATATAAAAGCCAAACCAAAGTATAAAGGGCATACTATCTTTATATAAAAATATAGAAAGTATAAAAGAAAAATACCTGTTATACCATAAAGATTCTAAAAAAATAAAGATGATGTTACAGCTACTGTTACACTAGGTAAACTTTGAGGAAAGAAGTTTCTATATAGAGACATTTCATAGTAGAAATGATCGATCCAACTAGACAATGAAGACTTTAAATTTTATATAGCTAATAAGGACTTAAAATATATAAAACAAAAATGTATGATTAAAGAAGGAAGGCATGCATCCAAATTCCAGTTGATGTCTTACCATACCTCTCTGTTCCCGGCAGAGCAAGCCAGTGAAATCCAGCAGACATGTTAGAACTGAGCCGCTTGAATTGTGGCCATCTTAGGAACACACCCAATGGATCTGTGCAGCCTTGGGGCACTCCTGGGCAGTGGGGTGATGACCCAAGCGCCCCCAGGCAGACACACGTGGAGGTGGGTGTCTTAGTAAAGGCCTTTTCCTAACTGCTTCACAGTGCCTGCTACCCTCTCATCCCAGACGCCACCGGTACTCCATCGTCCTGCTTTTCTGACATCTAGTGGCCCACAGCTCCCATGGGAGCCATCTACAGGCTGCTGGAGGACACAATGCTGGCTCACTGTGGTTGCCCACCTTGTCCTCAGCTCTTCTGTCTCTGTGGGTCTGCCCTGTCCATGCTCATAACTCCCAGGAGAACTAAGGGTGAGCTCTTCCTGTGCCGCCTGTCCCACGGAGACTGTCCCACGAACTCCTGTGAGCAGCTCCACTGCAGCACGTCTCCTTCTCGGTCCACTGAAACGGCTATACTTCTCTCAAAATCACTGAACCAAAGACACCCAACCGGGAGCCTCTGAGTCCCTGTTTCCTCCATTTTTCCTCATTTTGATGGGCATGCTACATCATTGCCATCTTATTTTAATTTGCATTTCCCAGCTGCTAATGAGTTTAGTGACTCTTCAGAGGTGTCTGTGTTTTAGTTTGATTTTCTGTTTTTCTCTTGGATCCTTGTTACTCTTTCACTTTCTGGGACTGTAGTGTTAAAAGGAGTCTCGATTTTTGCAGGATTTGTTTCTCCCCCTTGTTCTTATTTTCCCAAGCTCTTTGATGTGGTGCATCCTATTTTAGAATTTCCTGCTTGTTCTATAAAAATCCTCTCAAGGTTGGAATGGCTTTACGTGTATGGAGCCATGGTGATGTTTAGACTTGGAGGACAAGGGCTGGAAGGGCCAGGGGTCGTGGGTGAGGGTGGTTTCTTCCCCTGGCCCTGACAGTGCTGGACTCCCTGAGTGAGGCTTATACTGCACATCTTGGGCCCTGAAGCTGGGAGGCAGACGCCATGGCTGGGTCTCAAACAATCTGCCCACACCCGTGGACTGGAATGGGCACCAAGGAGCTTCTGCCGCAGGCGAGCAGCATGCCCTCCTCAGGTGTCTGTTGGCCTGGCTGTTGGGCAGCCGGGGGCTGTTGACCAGGGTCCCTTTGCCAGTCAGTCCTAGTGAAGACAAGTTGCTCTGGGGAAGGCCTGGTGTGCTCTGGAAGACGGGCTGGAAGAAGGCACAGGGGTCTGTGCTCGTGGGAGGCCAGCCTGTGTCGGGCTGAGTTGGGGAGGATGGGTGGAGGTGGACTGCATGTTGACATCGCCCAGCCAGCACAACACCCGGGAAAAAGAGCGTAGGAGGCACAGGAGACCTGGGGCACACCAGCGAGCAAGCCAGTGTGCAGCAGGAAAGTCACAGAAGGAGAACAGAGAGGGGACATTCAGAGAAACAGAGGCAAAAACTTCCTTAACTTGGGAAGAGAAGGTGACGTTCAAATTCAGGAAACCAAAGATCCCTGATAGGTTAAGCCTAATGAGGTCTGTACCAGGGCACAGTGTAATTAAACTGGTAGATTATCAAAATGAAAAACAACAGGGAAGATTTGAAAGAAGCCACAGAAAAGGTATGTGTTACATTCAAGGGACCCGTGATGATATCATCAGGATCTTCTCAGCAGCAACCCTGCAGCAGGTGTTATAATGATGAAGGTGAGACAAAGGCTTCTCCAGAGAAACAAATACCAAGGGGCTTTCTCACCACGGACCTGTCTCACCAGAACTGCTAGGAGGAGGTCCTCAGGTTAAAAGGGACGAAACCATGTGAAAGCACAGCTCTTACTCTTCAGGGTAAAACCAGACCAGCACCTGGTAACCCAGTTGTGTCTGGATCACCTTTGACATCAGGGTATGAAAGATAAAGAGCGATGTTGTGAGAATAACTATAAACACAAAGCTGAATGGATCACAATATAAACAGAAGCAAATTCTCATGCCAGTAGCAGGAAGTGTGTGCTGGAGGAGTCAAGAAACACGGCTGCGTTGATTGAAGTGCACTGCAGCGTAACGTCGACTTCACCACTCTAAGAAGCCTCATGCAAACCTCATCTTAATCGCGCAGAGAAACAGCAGGGCAGATTTTAAAAAGATGAAGAGAAGTAGAGTTTATCCCTACAGAAAACAAAATCACAAATGGAACTAGCAAGAGGGGAAAATGATGCAAGAGAGACAGGAAATGGTTAACAAAATGGCAGTAGTAAGTCCTTACCCATTGATAATTCCATTAAATGTAAATGGTATAAAATAACCAGTCAACACTTGGGGCAGCTGAATGGTTAAAACAAACATATGCAGCTTTACTCTGTCTACAAGGGGTTCACTTTAGATTTAAAGATACTGTTACAGTTTAGATATGAGGTATCCCCAAAAGCTCATGTGTGAGAAAATGCAAGAAGGTTTACAGGAGAAATTATTGGGTTATGAGTCTTAACCTAATCAGCACATCGATCCCCTGATGGGATTAACTGTGGGTGGCCACAGGAGGAGTGGGTCCCTGGGGCGAGGCTTTGGGGCTTATATTTTGTGGAGCCCATTCTCTCCCTCCCTCCCTCCCTCCCTTCCTCTCTCCCTCTCTGCCACCTTCCCTCCCTCCCTCCCTCCCTCTCTGCCCCCTTCCCTCCCTCCCTCCCTCCCTCCCTCTCTCCCTCTCTGCCCCCTTCCCTCCCTCCCTCCTTCCCTCTCTGCCCCCTTCCCTTCCTCCCTCCCTCCCTCTCTCCCTCTCTGCCCCCTTCCCTCCCTCCCTCTCTCCCTCTCTGCCCCCTTCCCTCCCTCCCTTCCTCCCTCTCTGCCCCCTTCCCTCCCTCCTTCTCTCCCTCTCTGCCCCCTTCCCTCCCTCCCTCCCTCCCTCCCTCTCTCCCTCTCTGCCCCCTTCCCTCCCTCCCTCCCTCCCTCTCTCCCTCTCTGCCCCTTCCCTCCCTCCCTCTCTCCCTCTCTGCCCCCTTCCCTCCCTCCCTCTCTCCCTCTCTGCCCCCTTCCCTCCCTCCCTCCCTCCCTCCCTCCCTCCATCTCTCCCTCTCTGCCCCCTTCCCTCCCTCCTTCTCTCCTTCTCTGCCCCCTTCCCTCCCTCCCTCCCTCCCTCCCTCCCTCTCTCCCTCTCTGCCCCCTTCCCTCCCTCCCTCCCTCCCTCTCTCCCTCTCTGCCCCCTTCCCTCCCTCCCTCTCTCCCTCTCTGCCCCCTTCCCTCCCTCCCTCCCTCCCTCCCTCCCTCTCTCCCTCTCTGCCCCCTTCCCTCCCTCCTTCTCTCCCTCTCTGCCCCCTTCCCTCCCTCCCTCCCTCCCTCCCTCCCTCTCTCCCTCTCTGCCCCCTTCCCTCCCTCCCTCCCTCCCTCTCTCCCTCTCTGCCCCCTTCCCTCCCTCCCTCTCTCCCTCTCTGCCCCCTTCCCTCCCTCCCTCTCTCCCTCTCTGCCCCCTTCCCTCCCTCCTTCTCTCCCTCTCTGCCCCCTTCCCTCCCTCCCTCCCTCCCTCCCTCCCTCTCTCCCTCTCTGCCCCCTTCCCTCCCTCCCTCCCTCCCTCTCTCCCTCTCTGCCCCCTTCCCTCCCTCCCTCTCTCCCTCTCTGCCCCCTTCCCTCCCTCCCTCTCTCCCTCTCTGCCCCCTTCCCTCCCTCCCTTCCTCCCTCTCTGCCCCCTTCCCTCCCTCCTTCTCTCCCTCTCTGCCCCCTTCCCTCCCTCCCTCTCTCCCTCCCTCTCTCCCTCTCTGCCCCCTTCCCTCCCTCCTTCTCTCCCTCTCTGCCCCCTTCCCTCCCTCCCTCCCCATATCTCTCTGTCTCTCTTCTCCCCTTCCTGGTACCGTGTCCTGAGCTGTTTCCCTCCCCCACACTCTTGTGCCATGATGTCCATCCTCACATAATGCCCCAAGGATTGGAGCAAGCCTGTATGGACTGAGACCTCTGAAACTGTGAACCTAAAATAAACTGTTCAACCTTAAAATTGTTCTCATCAGGTCTTTTGGTGACAGTAGTAAAAGTGACCAAAACAGAAATTCATGGATTTAAAGTGAAGGGACAGAAAAAGACGTTCCCAGCTAACTGAGACCAGAAGAGCAGGTGGCAATGCTTATTTAAGGTAAAATAGACTTTAAGTTAAAAACTGTCATAGGAGACAAAAGAAAGTCATGACATACGAGGAAGGGCTGACTCCACAGGAAGCTGTGCAGATGTGACATCACACGCCACAGCACCACGACCTGGGTGCACAGCAGAGCTGACAGGTGAGGGCCCAGACAGCGTGCCACAGGGCAGGGTGTCGCCGTCCCACCAAGTGGTGGGCCACCCAGAAGTACGGGTGGCAGGGAAGCCGCAGCCTCGAGCAACCCTAAGAGCCTGCGATTGAGGCACACATGGGCATCCTCCAGGAAGCAGCACGCGCGTGCGCACACACACACACACACACACACACACGACCATTCTCCAGGAAGCACCACACACACACACGCTAGAACACAGAATTGGTCCTAACAGACTGACAGGATTAAAATATGACCACGAGAGGGTGAAACCAGAAAAGAATAAGAACACGAAACGAAAGACTAACAGACACGAGGGAATGAGACACCGCGCACCTGAGCAACTGTCCTGGGGACCGAGACGTCCAGGGTGTTGGAAGATGGGCAGGTGAGGACAGAAACAGAAGGTCAACGTGAATGGGACACAGCCGAGCAGCACAGGGGCAACCGCAGTAAGGCTCACACCCCAACAGAGGCCCCGGGTAGAAACCAGCTCCACCCTCCTAGGAGAACCTAGCACCCATCACCAGGTGTGGGGGACATGGACCTGGGGTATGTGCACAGTGAACACTACCCAGCCTTCAAAAGGGAATCCTGCGCTTTGTGGGAGTGTGGACAAATATGGAGGGCCTCATGATGAGAAATGAACCTCATGTGGACAGAGCCCAACACCAAGACCTGCCACCAGTCCTTCCCAGACACCTCCTGGACCCGAAGAACAGAGAGTACTCCCAAACTCTCTTTGTGAGGTGTGTGCATCACCCTGACACCAAAGCCAGACAGACACCACAAGAAAATGAACCACAGGTCAACGTCCCTGTCAAACAACGATGCAACCCACAAAATGCTCATGAGTGGAACTCAGTAACACACTGGGAAGCTCATACGTCACGACCCCAAGTAGTGTTCACCCCTGGGATGTAGGGGCAGTGCTGAGATGCATACCGGTGGTCTGTGTGACAGGGACAGGGTCCGCACATGGGCTGAGACTGTGTGTTCCTCTAATGTCAGAACAGCTTCCCCGACTGGCACGGCCAGGTAATGCTCCCAACCAGGGACACTGCTGATTCTTACTGTTCACGTCACTAAATTTTAAGTGTCAGGTTGAATCTACACCAGTGTTAAGGAGGCTCAGTTGGTGGAGTGCTTGCCAGCATGCACAGGCCCTGGGTTCAATCCCCAGCACCTCCAAAAAACAAAAACAAAAACAAAAAAGTCTACACCAGTGTTAAAAAAGAAAAACTCAACGAAGTAGTCCTTGATTCCTTCTCTCACTCTGCATTAAGATGGCATAAGTCACATGGGCGTCTTCCACTCATCTACCAGAAAGAACAGGGAAGACACATGGAGCCCACAGAGGGGAAGAGGGCAGGGAAGAGGACGGGGCAGGGCGGTGGAGTGAGCTGACCTCACCTTCCCAGTGACCTCACCATCTCTAAGTAAGACCCTGATTAAACGTTTAGAAACCACAAGTGAACTGCAGACTGTGAGTAGTGCAGAGGGAGGGAGCAGGTGCTGAGGGCTGGTCAGAGCGAGTCGTGGTCCATGATTTGTGGGTATGGCAGATGGATGCTGTTGTCATGTGTGACTAACAAGAGGCAACTTAACACGTGGGTTGACAGGACACATGTGAGGAAGCACAGGGAGAAGGGCGTGGAGGGAGGCTCCAGCGGGAGGCAGTTACCAGGCACAAGACGCACCGAGCAGGAAGCAGGAGAGTCACAGAGAAACAGAGACTTTGGCATCGAGCAGGCACCAGAGCAGAGGGACAAAGAATCACGGAGAGCTGGACGCTGAGGGGTGGGTGCAGGTGGGTCTCCAGGTCTCCCTGGAGACCCGGAGCCCTGAGGTCAGCTGACGGGGAGCAGCACGGAGCTGCCTGCTGCTGGGCTCCTACGGGCAGGCTCCTGCGGAGGAGACCAGGCTGAGGTGCAGGGACACAGGGCCCTCCAGGAGGGGGACGGATTGCTGGTGGTGGCCAGGGCATGGGTGGTTCCAGTAGAGACAGGCATATCAATTAGGTCAGGGTGTGAGGGGGTGACGAGGGGGTGGGTAAGAGGGTCCAGCCTGGCAGCCAGCACAGGAGGCAGCAGGCTCGGTGCAGCTGTGCTGGCCACCACGACAGGGCACCATGGCTTCCTCACCTCCACCTGGTGCGGCCGCCAGAGCCCATCCTCCCTCTGCAGCCTCTGTGGGACGAAGCACAACTCTCTGTGACCACCGGCGAGCCGGCGGGGTTTGGAAGGTTCATGTCAGGAGGGTGGTGTGTCTGGGGCTTCTGCTGGGGCCTGGGGGTTATCCTAGGGGCCAAGTACAGGAGGAGGCCAGCATCATGCACAGGGAGGGAGGCAGAGGCAGCACCTGAGTGGGTGACACCAGGACAAGGAGACTTCAGAGCTCTCGGAACTGCCTGGCGACACCAGTAAGGATAGGCTCCACAGCAGCCTCCTCAGAGTCCCACTGCAAGGGGCACAGGAGGGATCCCGGCACAGGGACATTCAGTGATGAGGGAGAGAGAGGCCCTGGAGGACCCTGAGCCCTGAGCCTTCACGGGCAGATGTCAGCACCAGCTGCATGGTGTACTGTGAAGGCGCTCCGCTTAGGCCTCTGTGTGTTCCAACAAAGCATGAAGGACATGGGTCAGCTCAATCTCTGGACCAGTGCTTTTCTGGTGGCAAAGAACATGACACATTTGTATTTAATAAGGGCTGAGCCATGATATGCTTTTATGAAGGATTGAATCGTGGATGGATGGAAAGACAGACGGAGCAAGAAAGCAAGAAGGAAAGGAAGAATCAAGACTTGGAACACACATGGTCTGTCGTTGCAATAAGCAGTGTCCCCTTGCAGCTTTTCCATCAGTCCTCATGGTCACTGCCTCTCACCAGCCTCCCTACTTCACGAGGCTGTGGGCCTCTCTCCCAGCCTCCGCAGAGCATCCTTCACGTCCTTGTTCCGCAGGCTGTAGATGAGGGGGTTGAGCACTGGGATGACCAGGGTGTAGAAGACGGAGAACACCTTGCCCTGCTCCATGGACCCCACGGCTCCTGGCTGGCCATATATAATAAAACCAGTTCCATAAAACAGAGACACAGCTGTCAGGTGGGAGCCACAGGTGGAGAAGAGCTTGTGCCGCCCAGATCCAGAGCGCATCCTGAGGATGGTCACTGCGATGTAGCCATAGGACACCAAGATCCCTAGTATCGCACCCACAAGGATGAGCCCACAGAGGCCGAACATGACCAGCTCGTTGAGAGCCGTGTTGGCACAGGCCAGCCGGAGCAGGGGGGGCACATCACAGAAGAAGTGGTCGATGCGGTTGGAGCTGCAGAAGGGCAGCTGGAAGGTGAGGCTGGTCTCTATGATGGAGTTGAGGCAGCCTCCACAGTAGGCTCCAAGCACCAGGCGGACACACGTAGCAGGACACATGGTCACAGGGTACTGCAGGGGGCTGCAGATGGCCATGAAGCGGTCATAAGCCATCACAGCCAGAAGTATAGCCTCAGTGGTACCAAGAAAGGAGAAGAAGAACAGCTGGGTGGCACATCCCCCAAAGCTGATGGCCTTGGAGGAGAGGAAGTTGGCCAGGGCATTGGGGGCAATGACGGAGGAGTAGCAGAGGTCCAGGAAGGACAGGTTCTTGAGGAAGAAGTACATGGGGGAGTGCAGGCGGGCATCCAGGGTGATGACCACGATCATGGTGACGTTGCCCAGGACGGTCACCACATACAGGGCCAGGAAGACAGCAAAGAGCAGAGCTTGAATCTCCACCCCTCCTCTAAAGCCCTCCAGCACAAACTCCCGCAAGGGCAGTGCTGAGAGGTTTCCGTTTCTGAGGGTCGGCATGGCCCTGCGCTGGGACAGCAGGCAGAGAGGACAGTGGAGGCAGTGAGATTGAGCAGGTTACGGGACCATGGTCACGTATTTTGTGGAGTACAGAGACGTCAGTGCCGTGCTGCACACTGAACCAGAAAATTCTTGAACACCCCCCTTGGTGGTGCCCACACTGACTGCATAGCTTGACCTTGGGATGAGCTGAGAATACTTGGAATGCCCATCCCCAAGACCAAGGCCATTGACTCACGTGGGAAGAGGGACAGAGCAGAGCTGTCCAGCTTGGTGAGGACCCAGGACCATCCCTGGGCCCAGTGGAATGAGCAGCTGACCACGGGGTAGGGAGGGTGCCCATCTGCTGGGGAGCTGGAAGACTGACTGGGTGTGATAGGATGGCCTGTCCTCCCCTCTGTCCCTGGCCTACTGTGCACAGCGTGGTCCTGAGCCAGCAGCGTCCCTGGCCCCTGGGAGCTGGTGGAAATGCAGGAGCCGCAGCCCCAGCCTGCAGACTCAGAGCCTGTGCTTAGCAAGGGGCAGCCAGCGGGTGCTCAGGCCAAGGCTCACAGGCCCTGCTCAGCCACCAGGGTGCGGGGCAGGGTGCGGGGCAGGGTGCGGGGCAGGGTGTGGGGCAGGGTGTAGGGCAGGGTGCGGGCAGGGGAGTGGTCTCTGTCTCCCTGCTGGGGCAAGGCCTTACTGCATACACAGCCCTGCTGCCTGCTCACTCATGGTCAGCTTCTGGTCCTAGAAGGCCTGAGCAGGTGGTGTGTTGACCTTACCTGTCCAGGTGAGGGTCAGGACTGGCCCATGGTCATACAGCCAGCAGCTGTGCTTCCAGGGTTCCTATGCTCCTGAGCCAGGTCTATGCTGGAGACAGGGCGGCGGATGCCCAGTCCCCTTGTCCTCTGCGGCCCAGCTGTGACCTCCTGAGCAGTGAGTGAGGGGCAGGCAGTAGTAGGTCCAGTGAGGCTCTGGGCCCAGGCTGTGTGTGTAGCAGGCTCCTAGCTTTGTGAAGAGCAGGGGCCCCACGTCAGCCTCCTCTCCTGTCCTGCCAGCTGGGCAGCGTGTTAAGGCACCTTCACTTGGGGTCACTGTGTACCTGGCAGGGCTGCTATTGGGCCTCCAATGGCCAATTAGTGAGGCCCTGGGCCTCTGCAGTGCCTGGACTCCAACTCCCTGGGCCCCCAAGCTGCAGGGCTGTGGCCAATCTGTGTGTCATCACCATCTCCTCCCAGTGGGGCGGCAGGAAGACTGAATCATCAGGGACTCCCTTGAGGGATGCAGCAGACAACTCCTAGGGACCTCGTGTCCAGGGCCCCTTGTAAGAGCTGCTGCCCTGGGCTGGGCTAATGTGACCTCCTGACCCACAGCCCTCCCCCTCCTGCTCCACCCTGGCCATGGTGTGCGGGCCGTGAGGTGGGAACCCTGCCCTGGGAGGGTAGCCAGCCCGCTCTGCCCCGACTGTGACTGTTCCTGCACAGGCCCTGTGACTCCACGGTTTGTCACCCCTTAGTACAGTTAGGAAGTCAGAGCAGATCACCTCTAAGTCTCCTTTTTCTTTTCTTTGTGTTTTTTTCCCCATTTGTTTTACAACTCGCCTCTTCCCCTCCTCCTCCTCCTCCTCCTCCTCCTCCTCCTCCTCCTCCTCCTCCTCCTCCTCCTCTTCCTCCTCCCTCTCTCTCTCTTTCTCTCAAAATCAAAACAAATTCTTGAATCAAACTCCAACAGTTGAGGTGGTTACCATAAAAAAATATAATAAGCTCTTTGAAAAAAAAATAAAGCCAGAATCAATCCACATATATTTTGAATTTGATTCTTCACAATGTTCACATGGATTACCTCTCACTTGATCTTTGAATTCTTTCATTGATTTTTATGTGTTACTCATCTATTATATACATATGTTTGAGTGTTCCAACTGAACCATGTTATCAAACCAAGAACATCAGGGTATCAAATCCCAAATCACTGTAAAATACAACCTGTTCTATTAGGGAAAAAATAGGGAGACTAAGTGATCTAACTCTTTAAGAAAAAAATCATTCTAATTAAAGGAAAAGGGTAATTTCCAGTACTCACCATTCATTCTAAGACAGCAGTAGTTCCCCGTATTAGTGTATTTCTGACGCGCTGTGAGAACAGGGTCTGCGTTTCTGGTCGCTAGGGTACAGCAGGCAGTTCCTTATCAGGCCTTTGATCTCCTGGGTTCGCTCCCATGTTTTATGATTCCCCTCCTTGTGGATATTAGTACTCAGGCAAATACCATTTGTCTGTCAAAAATTATTGCCTCCTAACCTTGTCTTTGACGGCCTTCAAATTTCCACATCTGTGGTTCAGTTTACTGCATCTGGCTACCCAGCACCACCGACTGAAAAAGGGGCATCAGTGACCTTGTGCTGTCCATGACTGATAGACAAGGAAAACTCAGGACGTACTTGTGAAGGTTTTAGATTCTATCCCATTTTACTTGGATCAACTTCATGCAATCTCAGTAGAATATCCAGCATGAGAGACAGCTCTTCCCTTTTTAAAACATTATTTATTTTCATAGTGGCCTAGTAAATTGTTTTATTGCTTTTCTGATTATAAAGCCTCTTATTAGAGTTGAGGACTCAGAGTCTTAGACTCTTGTATATAAAACACACTTGACAGAATCTTAACTCCCAGCAACTCCATTCTCAGTGAGAACATAGAAAACAAAGGAATTTTATACTCTTTTTTATTAACCAAATTATAAACACATCTAATGTTTAAATATATTTTAATTAGGAGTGCTTGATCTTTCTATATTTAGTAGATAATATAACTATTATATTTAACTTTGCAAATTAATGTGCTTCCTTTAATAAAAATGTTAATTAATCTCACTTATCTTAAATTTAACTTATTCTTAACTATAAAAAGCCAAGAAATCAAACAAATGTAGATAATAGTATTAACTATCAAAAAATTGTTATAAGCAGTGGATATTACATTTTAGACATTTTATATAAACCAACCAGAAAAACTTGTGATTTGGTAATATTAAAGACATCTTTCATCTGTTTACCAATTTAAACTGAACTTCTTTTTAAGTTACTTGAATTAATTTACAACTGTTTGGATCCATTTATCTTTTAATTTTAACTTATGAGTGCTCATTTATCTATATGACAATTTTGATACCACATATGTAATATACAGATGCAGACAACATAAAAAACACTGTGTAAACACAAAACAGATAAGGAGCAAAGATTTTTACTTTAAGAAGAGCTCCACAGGTAGGAAGTAATTGTGTGGATTTCTATCAAAGCATTTGTTAGATTTAACTTGTTTAGAAATTAAGATAGAGCCAATCAGGGTTTTACATTATGATTTGAATATAGAGCAGGCCTATGTAGATGGAAATGTTAGGTTTGAAATCTAACAGCCTGGTGGACAGTGAAAGCAAAGGTTCGGATAATCGGCCACCTGTCCTTGATGGCTCTCTGATCCACCACCATCCCCAGAAAAATCGGCCTCTGTAAAAAGACAGAGTAAAAAAACCTGCGTAGTGTCACAAAATAAAACTGATTAGAAAAACACATTAATTTAGGCACACAAGATCAAATGTGAATTCACCATAAAATCATGAGCCCAAAAGCATTTTCCTCTTTTTTTTTTTTTTTTTTTTTTAGAGAAGAAACTACAGTTAATCTAGTAAAGGGGCATGTGGAACTTCTCCATCAACTAAGTGTTTGCCCTGAGCTCAGATTAGAATCAGCCCAACCATCCAAGGAATGCAGAAGCCTGTAAAAATCCTTAAAAAGTGTTTTTAAGAAAAAGAAAACTTGTATGTTTAGAATCTTTCCAATTTTCTCTGTGGAATTAGGGAGATTATTAATTAAAAAGGGCACATGGTCAAGTCAGAAACAGCTTGAGTTTTAAAAGGAAACTTATTTTCTGTGGCCATAAATCCTGCAGGATTCTCTGAAAGCATGGTGCCTTAGCTTATATTTTTTTTCTGGAAACCTTATCTCAGTGAGTTTTTAACCCAGGAAGCAAAAGCCTTGTGTTTACATTTGCTGTGATCAACATCAATCAATCCAAGATGTTCATCTTGGTGGGGAGATGAGTGCAGCTTGGTCTGTTTTTATGACCAGGGGCAGCAGTGGTCTCTGGCGAGTCATCCAGGCTGGTCACGGTAGAACGGCTCCTCCTGGATTGGCTTTTTTCAGGGAGGCTGAAACATTTTAGCTTTTTTCTTCCCTACCTTCTGCCTGTTCTCAGAAAACAAAGACTGTTGTTGAGCAGGGGGAGGGCAGCAAGAGACACCAGAGGCTGAAGGCTGCCACGGACCTAGGGTGACCTTCAATCAGAGACTGAGTCAGAAGCCAAACAGGCTGTGCCATTGCAGGGTGGACGCAGGCCGCTTCTCATCAGGGAGCACAGGGTAAAGGCTCTGCTGGGGACCTGGTGGGTCTCAGCCTCATAGTCGGCGGGCCGCTGTCCATCAACTCGTGACTCTCCACCTACCACTCCCTTCTCAACGAACAAAGACAGACTTTAACAATGTTTATTTTATTTTATTTTTTATTAGTTGTTCAAGACAATACAATGATCTTCACAAATCATACATTTTATTCAAATAGGGTATGAATTCTCATTTTTCCACATGTACAGATTGCAGGATCACACTGGTTACACATCCATGTGTATACACACAGCAATCCTAGTGTCAGTTGTATTCTGCTGCCCTCCCTATCCCCCCTCCCATACCCTCCCCTCCCCTCCCTATTGTCTACCCATTCTACTGTGACACTTATCTCTCTCTCTCTTTTTTCCCCTTCCCTTCCCCCTCACACCTTCGTATATGTATTTTGTGAACCCATGAGGGTCTCCTTCCATCTTCCGTGCATTTGCCCTTCTCCCTCCCTTTCCCTCCCTCCTCTTTTCCTTATTGTGTGGTAATCTTCTTCTCATGCCTTCCTTCCTACTCTGTTTTGAGTCACCTCCCTTATATCAGCGAAGGCATTCGGCATTTGTTTTTTAGGGACTGGCTAACTTTGCTTAGCATAATTTACTCTAGTGCCATCCATTTCCCTGCAAATGTCATGATTTTGTTATTTTTTACTGCTGAGTAATATTCCATTGTGTATAAATGCCAAAATTTCTTAACCCATTCATCTGTTGAAGGGCATCTGGGATGGTTCCAGAGTCTAGCTATTGTGAATTGTGCTGCTGAGGCCAGATTTAAAATTAGGTAGTCAGTGTAGTTAGATAAATCGGGTCTAATATCAAGTGAAATCTAAAATGGAGGCCATGCTAAGAATGATTCTGGGAAACGCAGGACAACTCATGGAATGTTAATGAAGTCCCAGAAAGGCCCTGGGCCAAAGTCCACCCCCCCAAAATGTTAATGGAACCCAGGAAACAGCCCCCAACAGATTTGGAGATAGCCCATCCCAAGAAGTGATAATGAAGTCCTTCCTGCCCAGATGACTTGTTGGGCACCTGTGTCCCACCCCTCGGGCCTTCCAACCTACATTCCATCACCAAAACTATAAAAAGGGGAGACAACCGCACTTCCACGGATTCCACCTCTTGGCTCCCCTTCTTCCTCCTGGAGAAGTCTTTTCTGCTGTCCTTTAATAAACTTCTAATTTCTACTCTGACCTTGCCTCGGCGTGCTTCTTTGGTATTATTCTACAACATTGGGGAAGCAAGGACTCGTCACCAGCCAACAGCGGTAACACTGCTATGAACATTGATGTAGCTGTGTCCCTGTAGTATGCTCTTTCTAGGTCTTTTGGGTATAGTCCAAGAAGGGGAATAGCTGGATCAAATGTGGTTCCATTCCTAGCTTTCCAAGGGATCTCCATACTGCTCTCCAGATTGGCTGCACCAGTTTGCAGTCCCACCAGCAGTGTACGAGTGTACCTTTTTCTCTACATCCTCACCAGCACTTGTTATTGTTTGACTCCATAATGGCTGCCTTTCTTACTGGAGTGAGATGGTATCTTAGAGCAGTTTTAATTTGCATTTCTCTGATAGCTAGAGATGGTGAGCATTTTTTTGTGTACTTGTTGATTGATTGTATATCTTCCTCTGTGAAGTGTCTGTTTAGATTTTTGGCCCATTTGTTGATTGGGTTATTTGTTTTTTCTTGTTGTTGTTGTTAACTTTTTGAGTTCTTTGTATACTCTGGAGATTAGTGCTCTCTCTGAAGTGTAAGGGGTAAAAATTTGATCCCAGGATGTAGGCTCCCTATTTATCTCACTTATTATTTCTCTTGCTGAGAAAAAACTTTTTAGTTTGAATATGTCCCACTTGTTGATTCTTGGTTTTAACTCTTGTGCTATAGGTGTTCTATTAAGGAATTTGGAGCCCACTCCCACGAGATGAAGGTTAGGGCCAACTTTTTCTTCTATTAGATGCAGAGTCTCTGGTTTGATTCCTAGTTCTTTCATCCATTTTGAGTTAACTTTTGTGCATGGTGAGAGAAAGGGATTCAATTTTATTTTGTTGCATATGGATTTCCAATTTTCCCAGCACCATTTGTTGAAGATGCTATCCTTTCTCCAGTGCATGTTTTTGGCACCTTTGTCTAATATAAGGTAGTTGTAATTTTGTGGATTGGTTTCTGTGTCCTCTATTCTGTACCATTGATCTACCCGCCTGTTTTGGTACCAGTACCATTCTGTTTTTGTTACTATTGCTCTATAGTATAGTTTGACATCTGGTATGGCTATACCACCTGTTTCACTCTTCCTGCTTAGGATTGCTTTAGCTATTCTGGGTCTCTTGTTTCTCCAGATGAATTTCATGATTACTTTTTCTATTTCTGCTATTGGGAATACTATTGGGATTTTGATTGGCATTGCATTAAACCTATAGAGTACTTTTGGTAGTATGGCCATTTTAATGATATTAATTCTGCCTATCCATGAACAAGGTATATCTTTCCATCTTCAAATGTCTTCTTCTATTTCCCTCTTTAGTGTTCTGTAGATTTCGTTGTAAAGGACTTTCACCTCTTTTGTTAGGTTGATTCCCAAATATTTTATTTTTTTGAGGTATTGTGAATGGGGTGGTTTCCTGATTTCCCTTTCAGAGGATTTGTCACTGATATACAGGAATGCCTTAGACTTATGAGTGTTGATTTTATATCCCGCCACTCTGCTGAATTCATTTACTAGTTCTAGAAGTTTCTGGGTAGAACCTTTTGGGTCTGCTAGGTATAGGATCATGTCACCCACAAATAGTGCTAATTTCAGTTCTTCTTTTCCTATTTCTATGCCTTTAATTTCTATCGTCTATCTTATTGTTATGGCCAGGGTTTCGAGAACTATGTTGAATAGGAGTCGTGAGAGAGGGCATCCCTGTCTTGTTCCAGATTTTAGAGGGAATGCCTTCAATTTTTCTCCATTTAGAATGATGCTAGCCTGAGGCTTAGCATAAATAGCTTTTACAATGTTGAGGTAAGTTCCTGTTAACCCTAGTTTTTCTAATGTTTTGAACATAAAGGCATGTTGTATTTTGTCGAAAGCTTTTTCTGTGTCTATCGAGATGATCATATGGTTTTTATCTTTAAGTCTATTGATGTGGATTACATTTATTGATTTCCATATATTGAACCAGACTTGCATCCCAGGGATAAATCCTACTTGATCATGGTGCACAATCTTTTTGATATATTTTTGTATCCAATTTGCCAGAATTTTATTGAGGATTTTTGCATCTATGTTCATTAGAGATATTGGTCTGTAGTTTTCTTTCTTTGAAGTGTCCTTATCTGGTTTAGGAATCAGGGTGATGTTGGCCGCATAGAATGAATTTGGAAGTACTCCCTCTTTTTCAGAAATCCTAGAAATGAAGGAAAGTATAAACCAAATTAAAAAATCAAATGAAAATATCACCAGTAGAGTAGACCAAGTAGAAATCAGAACATCAGACAATGAAGACAAAATATATCATCTCGGAAAGACTCTAGTCAACTCAGAAAGGTTGGTAAGAAATCATGAGCAAAACATCCAAGAGATTATGGGATATCATAAAAAAAAACAAATTTAAGAGTCATTGGGATAGAGGAAGGTATAAAGGTCCAAACCAAAGGAATGAGCAACTGTTAAATGAAATAATTTTAGAAAACTTTCCAGACATGAAGAATGAAACGAATTTACAAATACTAGAAGCCTACAGAACACCAAACATACAGAATCACAATAGACCAACTCCAAGACACATTGTTATGAAGATATCCAACATATGAACAAGGAGAGAATATTAAAAGCTACAAGAGAAAGGAGGCACATTACATTTAGGGGTAAACCAATTAGGTTAATGGTGGATTTCTCATCACAGACGCTGAAAGCGAGAAGATCCTGGAACAACGTTTTTCAAATGCTGAAAGATAATGGGTGCGAATTAAGAGATTTATATCCAGCAAAACTAAGCTTCAGGTTTGACAATGAAATAAAAATCTTCCATGATAAACAAAAGTTAAAGGAATTTGCAGCCAGAAAACCAGCACTGCAAAGCATTTTGGGCAAAATACTACATGAAGAGGAAATGAAAAAAAAAACAACAAAAAACAACAGTGGGCAGTACCTCAGTAAAGCGGGGGGGATGAAAAACTAAACAAAGAGGAAAAATAAACCAAATCTTAAAAATAATCAAATAAATAAACAAACATGACTGGAAGTACAAGCCATATATCAATAGTAACTCTAAATGTTAATGGCTTAAATCACCAATTAAACGACATACGCTAGCAACCTGGATTAAAAAAGCAAATCCAACAATATGCTGCCTTCAGGAGACTCATCTGATAGGAAAAGACACACACAGGCTGAAGGTGAAAGGCTGGGAAAAATCATACCACACACATGGGCCTCAGAAGCAAGCAGGGGTGGCCATACTCATATCAAATAAAATCAACTTCAAGCCAAAGTTAATCAAAAGGGATAAAGAAGGACACTATATACTGTTAAAGGGAACCATTCACTAACAAGACATAACAATTATCAATTTATATGCCCCAAACAATGGTGCTGCTACGTTCATAAAACAAACCCTCCTCAAGTTCAAGGGACAAATTGACTACAACACAAGAATTACAGGTGACTTCAACACACTGCTCTCACCACTGGACAGATCTTCCAAACAAAAGTTGGATAAAGAAACTATATAACTCAATAACACAATTAATAACTTAGACTTAACCGACATATATAGGATATAACAACCATCAGCAAGCAGATATACTTTTTTCTCAGCAGCACATGGATCCTTTAAAAAAATAGACCATATATTATGCCATAGGGCAACTCTTAGCTATTATAAAGGAGTAGAGATAATACCATGCATCTTATCTGATCATAATGGAATTAAACTGGAAATCAACAATAAAAGAAGAAGGGAAAAATCCTGCCTCACTTGGAGAATGAACAATATGTTACTGAATGATCAATGGGTTACAGATGATGTCAAGGAGGAAATTAAAAAATTCATTGAGGTAAATGAAAACATAAACACAACATATCAGAATCTATGGGACACAATGAAAGCTGTTCTAAGAGGAAAATTCATTGCTTGGAGCTCATTCCTCAAAAAAAGGAAAAACCAACAAATAAATGATCTAACAATAAGTTTAAAAAGCTGCACCAACTATGCCTTCCTCACCTGAGGCATAATACAGCTCTCTTTCTTTGGTTAAGTTTCAGAAAATACCCCAAATTTAACACTGAGCTGACAAAAAAGTTCACTCACTCGTCCCCCGTCTATTTTTCAAAAATGCCATGCATCCCTTTTATGAGGAGCGGCCAAGCTCATCTGAAATTTCTGTTTGCCTTGGAATGGGTCCCTGTTCCTGCACCCAAATCTCACTGTGCCTTGCACAGTGAGGGAGCCATTAACCGTGCCGAGGTTATGAGCCAGCTGAGAAAATAAAGGTCTTAAATACTAAGAAGAAATAAAGACAAAAGACAAAAAATAGTTTAATAGCGGGGTCCTGGTGGGTGGATTAGACTGGATGGGTCTGATCCCTAATAAAGAGAAAAGCACACCCACCTTTATTATCTAGCCAAACACCTCAAAGGGATTTATTGTAAGAAAAGGTTCTTCAAGATAAACGGAGAGTCTCTGGGGAGACTGGCCTGATTGGGGTCTTACCACAGTGATTGTTCCTCCTGCGCGCACCAGTCCTCAAGGCCACGTGGGCACACTGGTATCTCTTTCTGCCTCCAGGGAGCTGTGTCTGAACCTGTAAATTCCAAGGCATCCCAGAATTCTCTTTGAGCAGTGTTGAGAGCCACAGCTGAAGGGCCCCAGCAAACTTCCAGCTGCCAGCAAACTTCCAGCTGCCAGCAAACTTCCAGCTGCCAGCAAACTTCCAGCTGCCAGCTGATGATTGGCTCACAGCGGCCCCAGCAACTTCTAGCTGCCAACTGATTGGCTCCTCTGTGGTGATGCTCATTGGGCTGTTTCCCCGCCCTTTCAGACCACGGAGCTGCTCATTGGGGGACTTTTTTGGCCCCACCCATGCAACCCAGCCAATCAGCCTCAAGAGCAGGAGGATTGTGGGAGGTGGAGAGGCTTGTGGGAAGCCAGTGGTGACAGTTGGGCTCTGAGGGTTTTTCCTAAGGAGCTGTTTTGTTTGGCATGTGTGGTTCTAAAAATAAAGTTTCTTTCTTTTGACAAGTGGCTCCTGAATTGTGCCCAGCCAGACTGCGGCATTCATTAGCCCAATGTCTCCCTCTACGGCATTGTGGGCAAATACCCGGTATTCTACTCCTTTGATACCTAGTTTTGTTAAACCCTCCTCCTATGGGGCAACTCCTTTTAAAATGTCCTGTTTGTTCATAATTGTAGCATGTTCTTGGCCTGGCATCTAAAGCCTGTTTTACTGCAGCTGCCACGACTTGCCCTTGTTCATTAATGTCTCTACATAATTTAATATATGTGTTTAAATCTTCATGTTTCCATGGTCTAATGATATCTTTGCACCAACAATTCGCTTGCTCATAAGCCAGTTGTTTTATTAATGGCATTGCTTGTTCTGTATTCCCCAAAACTCTGGTAGCTGTTTGAATCAGCCTATGTACAAATTCAGCATAAGATTCATTAGCTCCTTGTATTACCTTAGATAATTGACCTTGTAAACCTCCATGTCCTTGTAAAGTCTTCCATGCCCTAACCGCCTCTGCAGAAATTTGTGCGTATACGCCAGGATCATATGCAATTTGTTGCTGCTGACCCTCATAAGGTCCCTTTCCTAACAACATATCTAGATTTCTCTGAGGATAACCAGCTGCTGCATTTCACCTAGCCGTCTCCTTGCAAATTTCCTCATTGGCAACCTTCCATAACAGGTATTGTCCTCCATTTAGCACAGCTTTACACATATTAGCCCAATCTGCTGGCGTCATGTTCAAGTTGGTAATGGATTCGACCAAGCTTACAGTGAAGGGTGCTTGAGGACCATAGGTTGTTACAGCCTCTTTTAGCTGCTTCACTGTTTTGAAATTAAAGCATGGTGAATTCGCTGCCCTCCTACCTCAAATACAGGGCATGTTAATACTTGAGATCCTGTCTCAGGATCCCAACTATCAACTGCAGGGGTTGGGGGCCTCCCAGCATATGGAGGTGGCCTTGTCAGTTGGACATTTACATCCTCTGGTGATAGAAAGGTGTTAGTAGCAGTCTCCTGTTGTAACTTTCCCCCTGATGGCTTTTTCTGCTCTAAACTTCCTTCCTCTGTCTGACTAGCTCGAAAGACCTTCTCTTTTACTTGAATCTTTTCCTCTTTCTGACTAACTTGAGAGACCTTCTCTTTTACTTTAATCAATATGTCTTCTCCTTCCTCTACCTTTGTCTGAACTGAAGGCTTTGGACTAAGCAAACAAGATACCAATGCCCACAATGGCAATGTGCCAACTGGCAGAGTTCCTGGGCTGTTCTTTTCTATTCTTTTTAAATCTTCACCATGATGGTGCCATTGTGATATATTTAACAACTCCTCCTTAAAAAGCCATGGGCTACATTTTTGTATTGTATCAACGTATGCCCTGACTGCTCTTGATTTTACTGGGATGCCTCCTTCCTCTAACAATTTACTTAACACTCTTTTGGTTTGTTTTTTACTAATTTCTGATCCCATATTTCTACTATAATACAACCCAACAAGATAACACCAAACAAAACCGAGACAGAATGAAATAAAAATGGAACCACACAAAATCATTATATCAGCCTTTCTATCCTCCTGAAATGTCCATCCATCCTTTCTCCCTAACCCACTTCCAGCTGGCAGCTGGAAGTTTGCTGGCAGCTGGAAGTTTGCTGGGGCCCCTTCGGCTGTGGCTCTCAACAAAGCAGGGCATTGCCAAGACAACAGAGCGGTCACAGATGGGTGAGATAACATTGAGAGTTTTCTGAAGGGCATCACCTCCACCTAGAGATGGCTCAGACAAACCCACATTCATTCATGGCTCCTGACAACTTGGCATGACATTCTTGGTTCCCATCCATTTACCAGCAAATGCCATAGTTTCATTCTTCTTTATGGCTAAAACTCCACTGTGTATATAAACCACATTTGATTTATCCATCCGTCTGTTGGCGGCACCTGGGTGGGGCCATAGCTTGGCTGTTGTGAATTAGGCTGCAGCGAACATGATGGACCCAGGCCTGTCTTATGCTGTTTCAGATCTTGTGTACATACACCAAGCGTTGGGATAGAGATTCGTACGGTGGTGGTTCCATTCCTAGTCTTTGGAGGGATGTCCATACTGCTTTACAGACCGCATGCACTGATTTGCAGTCCCATCAGCAATATGTGAGTGAACCTTTTCCTCACAGGCTCACAGGTGGTTATTACTATTTTTGTTCTTGATAACTGACTTTCTGACTGAAGTGACATGAAATCTCAATGTAGTTTTGATTTGCATTTTCCTGATTGCTAGGAATGTTGAACATTTTTTCTTATTTTTATTACATAATGGTGTTTATTCTTTTGAGAAGTGTCTGTTTAGCTCTTTTACCCATTAATTAATTGGGTTTTTTATTAGTATTTAGTTTCTTGATCTCTTTGTATATTCTGTATATTAATCCTCTAAGGAAAAGATGGCACAGAACTCCCATTCTGTAGTCTCTCTCTTCATGTTCTTGTTTCCTTGGCTATTGGAAGTTTTTAATTTGATGGTACCACACTTATTGATTTTTGGTTGTTTCTTACACTCCAGGAGCCTTGTTATGGACATCAGTGCCTGTGTCCCTGTGTTGGAGTGGACGTCAGTACCTGTGTCCCTGTGTTGGAGTGTTGGCCTACATTTTCTTCTGCCAGTTGCAGTGTCTGGTCTCATTCCGAGGTCTTTGATCTACCTTGAGTTAACTTTTGTGCTGGGTGAAAGATAAGGGTCAAGTTTCATTCTTCTGCATAAGGATAACTCGTCTTCCCAGAACATTTTATAAAAAGTCTTTTTACTTAAAACTATGTTCTGGCCCCTTTGTCAAGGATCAGATGACTGGTCTGTGTGGGTTGGTCCCTGTCCACTGGTCTACGTGTCTGTTTGGTGCCAGGACCACCCAGGTTTTGTCACTGCAGCTCTGTGGTGTCACTTGAAGTCCGGTATCGTGAGGCTCCACCACTGACCTTCCTGCCTCAGGATTGCTTTGGCTATTTGGGGTCTTTTATCCTTCCCAATCACTTTGAGAACTCTTTTTTTTCTAGTTCTGTGAGGAGTGTCGTCAGTATTTTGATGGAGATTGCACTGATGCTGTACATTGCTTTGGTACAATGGCCATTTTAACAATACTGATTCTGCCTGTCCATGGACATGGGAGGTCTTCCCATCTTCTGAGGCCGACTTCAGTTTTTTTCTTCAGTGTTCTATAGTTTTCATAGTAAAGGTCTTTCACCTCCTTGGTGAGATTTATTCCTAGATAATTTATTTTATTTTTAAAATTCATTGTAAATGAAATTGTTTTCCTGATTTCTTTCTCAACAGATTTATGTATTGTTGGTACACAGGAAAGTTATTGACTTCTGTAGGATGATTTTATAACCTGCTACTTTTCTAAATTGTTTATTAGTTTTAGCAGTCTTTTGTTATAGATTTTTTGGGGGAGTTTTCTAAATATAAGATCATGTCATTAGGAAACAGTTTTCTTTTGTTTATGTGTCTTTGGTTTTGGTGTCAAGGTGATACTGGCTTTATAGAATGAGATTGGCAATGTTCCCTCCTTTTCTGTTTCATGGGAAAATCTGAGGAAGTTGAGCATCTGTTTTTCTTTAAATGTCTTGCAAAACTCTGCTGGGAATTTACCCAGTCCTGGCTTTCATTGTTGGAAAGTTTTTGATAGCTTCTTCAATTTCATTATTTGACATTGATCTGCTTAAGTTTTCTATGTATCAGGTTCAATTTGGCTAGGTCATAAGTTTCTAGGAATTTGTCAATATCTTCATATTTTCTAGCTTATTGGAATATAAATTTTCAAAATAGTTTCTGATGATCCTCTGGATTTCAGTAATGTCTGTGGTGATATTTCCTTTTTTACCTTGAATTTTGTTAATTTGCATTTTCTCTGTTTTAGTTACTTTGGCTAAAGGCTTATCAATCTTCTTTATCCTTCCAAAGAACCAGCTTGCTGTTTCACTGATACTTTGTATTGCTTTTTATTCTCAATTTCATTGATTTTGGATCTGATTTTAGTAATTTCCTGTTTTTTATTGATTAGGGTACTAGTTTGTTCTTCTTTTTCTAGGGTCTTGAGATGTAACATTAGATGATTTATTTGGCATCTTTTGTTTTTTAAATGTAGGAATTCAGTTCTTTAAACTTTCCTCTTAGAACTGCCTTCACACTCTCCCAGAGATGTTGATATGCTGCATCTCTATTCTCAGTTGTTTCCAAGAATTATTTATTTCTCCTCTGATTTCTTCTGCTATCCGTTTGTCATTCAAAATAGTATTATTTAAGCCAGGCACAGTGGCACACATCTGTAATCCCAGTGACTCGGAAGGCTGAGCCAGGAGGATTGTGGTTTCAAAGGCAGTGTCAGTAACTGAGCAAGGCCATAAGCAATTTAGCAAGACCTTGTCTCAAAATTTAAAAAATTAAAAGGGCTGTGGATGTGATTACGCACCCCTGGGTTCAATCCTCAGTTCCAAAACTAAAAGAGTATTATTTAGTTCTAGGTGTTAGAATGTTTTTTATATAGTGGCTTTTAAATAGTTGTTGATTTCTAATTTCACTTCATTATGATCTTATAGAATGCAATGTACTATCTCTGTTTTTAAAAATTTGGTAAGATTTGCCATGTGATCTAAAATATTGTCTATTTTAGAAAATATTCCATGTGGTGTTCAACAACACTCCAGCAGATAGGCACAGGCAATGACTTTCTCAATAATATCCCTAAAGCTCAGGAAATGATGCCAAGAGTTAATAAATGGTATAGCATCAAATTAAAAAGCTTCTGTACAGCAAAGGTAACAATTAGGATTGTGGAGAGAACCCACAAAATGGGAGAAAATCTGCTAGCTGCACTTCTGACAAAGGATTAATATGTAGAGTTTATAAAGAACCCCAGAAACTTTACACCAAAAAATCAAATAACCCAATTAATAAATGGGTCAGTGAATTAAAAGAAGAAATACAAATGTTGAAAAAATATTCAACATCATTAGCAATTAGGGAAATGCCAATCAAAACTACTCTGAGATTTGACCTCACGCCAGTCAGAACATCAGTCATCGTCAGGAACACAAACAATAATAAGAGATAGAGAGGACATGAAGAAAAGGAACTGTTTAACACTGTTGGTGGAACTGTCAATTACTTCAACACTATAGAGCAGTATGGAGGCTCTTCAAAAGACTAGGCGTGGAACCCCCATACAGCCCAGCTGCACCACGGCTCAGTATTTGTTCTGAGGAATTCAAGGCATTGCATTACAGTGAGACCTGCACACCCATGCTTACAGCAGCCAGACCATGGAGTCCACCTAGGTGTCCATCAATTAATAAAGAAAATGTGGTATTCAGCCATAAAGAATAAAATTATGTCATCTGCAGGAAAATGGATGAAAGTTGAGAGCACTATGTTAAGCAAAATAAGCCAGACTCAGAAGGTCAAGGGCCATATGTTTTCTCTCATATGCAGAAGCTAGAGAGGGAAAGGAAAAGAAAGGTTGGGGGGGGGGTCTTATAAAAATCAAAAGGAGATCAGTTGAAGAATGGGAACGGGGGGTGGAAGTTGGGTGGGAAATGGGAGGGCTAAGGAATGACATTGGCCAAATCATATTGTTATGTTGTATGTATGTATGAACATGTAGCAACAAATCCCATCATTATGCACAACTATATGTAATGTACCAATAAAAATGTGGAGAAAAAATAAAATAGTCAAACACATAGGAAAACAGAGATATTTCATAGTGAAAAGTTTCATCCAACCCAATCATATATGAAAATTTGAATTTGCATGTAAATAATAAAGACTGAAAACACATAAAGCAAAAACATGGAGTTCAAGATGATAGGCATACAACCAAATCAGAGTGAAGTTTTGCCACACTCAGCCGTACTATCCTGGGGGGGCCCTAAACCAATGGCTGGAGTTCTTGTAGGAAGAAAGGATGCAGAGGCACACAGACAGGAGGAAGAGGTGTGTGTGAGGTGGGGCAGAGAGAGCAGCCAGGCAGCTGCTGGCCGAGGAGCACCAGGGATGGCTGGGAGCCACTGTGACTTCCAAGGAAGACAGATAAGGAAGTTTTTGTCCTGGAGATTTCAGGGTTAGCATGGTCCTGCTAACAACTTGCTTTTGAACATCTGTCTTCAGGATCTGTGGAATAACACATTTCTCTTTCTGTATGGTATCCTTAGGAACCTAATACAGCGGGAAAGGGTTGCAGCTGACAAGGTCAGAAAAACATCCTCACTATTCTGTCTTATGAGTATTTCAGTTCTCCAGCTCTGTGTGAAAATTCGGTCCATAGGAGTCTTGATTGCCTTCTGAAAAATCCTCCCATATTAACTTCTATTGTAACACAGAATATAAATGGACCCAATTCATTTGAAGAAGCACAATTAATCCATCTTTTTTATTCTCTTTTTCCATTATGAAAACCACAGCGGTGGCCTTCCTCCCCGCTCCAAGGTGCATACCTAGATACACATGGCAAAGTAGAAAGATGGATGCAGAGAGCCAACTCTGAGCTGCTCAAGGACCATGCGGAGGGGACCCGCAGGGACACAGGGGTGTTATGCTGATCCTGTCTCTTCAGTTCTGGCTTCTTCAGGTTGCTATCTGTATTCACAAATTCCATGAGATCAGAATGGTGGATTCTTCTTGCTATCCACCATATTGGTTTTGGACAATTCCTGCTGAGAAATTGCACCTTATTAAATTCTTTCTTTTTTATCTATTTATCCTGCCAAATTTCCTCCCAGAATGATTAAGCCAGTGAAATGCAGCCAGGAGTGGATGAGTTCCTGTTTTCTCTGACTCCACTCTGACAAATGTGTTAAATTTGTGCTATAGTTTAAAATTTCAGTTCCTCACTCCTAGTGAGTTCCATACCATTTCAGAATTCTAAAGACATCTGAGACCTCACTCTTACTCTTCCATGGACTTTGGCAGGCCATGTCCCTCCTTTTTCTTTTCAGTTTTCACAAGTTCTTTGGATTTTTCTTTTCTTTGACGTGATGTGTTCTAGGGTAGATTCAGTTGCTTAGTACTATAGAAACTTGGCCAGGTGGCAGAGAAGGGGTTTGTAAATTCAGTTATAAAATGCAGGTCTTTATGGTGTCTGCCCTTCTCAGGCAGTAACATGGTGTGTCCTTCTATTTGCTCAGTCACCATTTGTGCCATCAAAGCAGTGAGAGTTTTCTATATCCAAATTGCTCATGAGTGTGCAGTTTTCTCTTTACTTTTAGGTGAAGCATATTATTATTGGTGTATTTTATTTTCTTTTTTGAAGCAAAACAAGGAAATTTTGAGTTTCATTTCTATTTCCTATATTTTATATTTTGCTACAATAACTACCCCATGAAATTTGGTAGTACATAATAAAATGGTTTCAGGACAGACAAACAGGTAAATGGAAAAGTGGATTGGAGACACAGACCTACATGTCGATGGACATGTGTTTCATGAAAAAATGACACTCAGATTCTGCCCAGCAGTTTATGTTGTAAAGGGTCAGAAGTTAGGTATATGGAGGAGAAAATGGAACTAGAGGTTACTTCTAATCAGGCAAAAATCTTAGATTCACATGGATTGTGGTTCATTTTGGAAAAGAATAGACAACAGAACTTGTTAAATATAAAACAGAAACTGTTGGGGACTACAGTAGGAAAGATTTCTCTCCACAGGAACCAGAATGCACTAATCACGAAGGAAGGCAGAGAAACCTGGGATCCTCAGTGTAAAAACTTGTGTCGACAAAAGACCAGGAGACAGTGAGGCCACAACCACAGAGAGGGAACTGTACTAGAAAATCACAACATCCGTGCAGTGTGCATGTCCAGAGCACAGGAGGGACGCCCGTCGAGAGGCGGAGAACACACACACACACACACACACACACACACACACACAATCAAACAAACTGGCCGAAAAAAATGAATGTCTGAAAAGAGGCTCCCTCCTCAGCCAGCGGGGGGACGAGGACGCAGCCAGGGGCCAAAGGGCCAGAACTAACTCTGGCAGCATCTGAGTCCTGCCTCCCCAGCCCCCAAGCCCCACGAGCTCCCAGGCCTCCATCAGAAGTGCATCTGTCCCAGAGAGGAGTCCGCGCCAGAGCGTCCCAAGAGGACCCCTGCCACGAGCCTGTGTCCCCGAGTGGGGCAGAGAGGACGGCCTCGTCTGGGGCAGCCCTAGGAGGCCAGCAGGAGCTGGACACGCGGCCACAGGGACTCAGCTCGCAGAGACGACGCCCTGCGTGGGCTCCACCTAGGAAGTCCCTGTGGGTGGTGGGCACTGTGGCTGAGTCTGGTCACGGCCTAATCTGGGAGGGGGATGCGGGAGGGAGCGGGTGGACTCTAGGCAGTGGGTCAGTGTGTCTGTGAGCTGGGTGGTGTTACCTGAGCTGTGCATGGCGGATGAGAGCACACGCCTGCCCCTGTGTGACGGCCACCACGCTGGCCCACTCCTTCCTGAGAGGCAGCCCGTGCAGACCCGGCCTCTGTGGACCCAGGCCCTGCAGACCGCAGCGCGCCCTAAGGAAAGCTGGCCTGTGTTGGGAGAGTCCCTTGAAACCCATCTCTCTGACAGTGGGGTGTGGGCAGAGGCCCTGCAGTGGCCACCTGGCTGTCGGGGATGTTAACTCGTCTCCTCCAAGTGGCCACAGAGGCACCCCTCCAGGTCTGCTTGCCCCCTGAAGGGGTCCTGTGGAGGCCCCGAGCACAGTGCCCACAGGTGTCTCCCACGGGAGGGGGCAGGGAGGGGCAGCAGCCCTGCTCAGGACACTTCTGAAGGCCAGAGCAGGCAGGACTCACTCTCCTGCTTAGTGACTGCCGGTCCCCATGTGCTGGGACCAAGGGCGGGACGCAGGGTGGACAAAGGGGGAAGAAAGAAGAGGAAGCAGGAAAGGTGGAGGGGACAGAGTGTAGTTTAGAGCCCTTTGGCCCGCCCATCTAGGCCCTTGGACACTGTCTCAGGGGACACCATCCCCGGCCTGGCTGTGTACCTGTCCCAGCCTCCGCAGAGCGTCCTTCACGTCCTTGTTCCGCAGGCTGTAGATGAGGGGGTTGAGCATCGGGATGACCAGGGTGTAGAAGACGGAGACCACCTTGCCCTGCTCCATGGACCCCACGGCTCCTGGCTGGGCGTACATCACAAACACAGTTCCATAAAACAGAGACACAGCTGTCAGGTGGGAGCCACAGGTGGAGAAGAGCTTGTGCCGCCCAGATCCTGAGCGCATCCTGAGGATGGTCACTGCGATGTAGCCATAGGACACCAGGACCACGAGAGTGGTGCCCACAATGATGAAACCACAGAGGCCGAACATGACCAGCTCGTTGAGAGCCGTGTTGGCACAGGCCAGCCGGAGCAGGGGGGGCACGTCACAGAAGAAGTGGTTGATGTGGTTGGAGCTGCAGAAGGGCAGCTGGAAGGTGAGGCTGGTCTCTATGATGGAGTTGAGGCAGCCCCCACAGTAGGCTCCAAGCACCAGGCGGACACACGTAGCAGGACACATGGTCACAGGGTACTGCAGGGGGCTGCAGATGGCCATGAAGCGGTCATAAGCCATGACAGCCAAGAGGAAAGCCTCAGTGGTAGCCAGTAAGGAGAAGAAGAACAGCTGGGTGGCACATCCCCTAAAGCTGATGGCCTTGGAGGAGAGGAAGTTGGCCAGGGCATTGGGGGCAATGACGGAGGAGTAGCAGAGGTCTAGGAAGGACAGGTTCTTGAGGAAGAAGTACATGGGGGAGTGCAGGCGGGCATCCAGGGTGATGACCACGATCATGGTGACGTTGCCCAGGATGGTCATCACATACAGGACCAGGAAGACAGCAAAGAGCAGAGCTTGAATCTCCACCCCTCCTCTAAAGCCCTCCAGCACAAACTCCCGCAAGGGCAGTGCTGAGAGGTTTCCGTTTCTGAGGGTCGGCATGGCCCTGCGCTGGGACAGCAGGCAGAGAGGACAGTGGAGCTGGGCCAGGGTCTCCCAGTCACATCACCGTGGTGCACAGGGATCCACTTGTGCCACGCTCACACCTGCCACAGGCACCAGCAGAACTGTTCTTCTGATGAGCTGGCCCTAGACTGAAAAGGTCATGTCCTCCGATGCACTTGATCCTCGAGTATGTGCTGAGCCTGTCCTGTGCAGGACACAGAGCCCTGCTCTGTGGTTGCCAGCAGGCCTCCAGAGCTGAGCGACTCTCAGTGCAGGAAGCTTCACCTGCCGCTCCCACCCACCCAGGATGCCCCGAGTGACTCCCCTGCACCCCTGGCTCCTGTATCCGTCCTGCACTCCCCAAAGCTTTCTAACTCACCAATCAGGACATGGGCCCCGGAGCACAGGTCTTCCCCAGGTGGTCACTCCATCTGCATCCTGGGCACAGAGCAGGAGTGCACCCTGCCCAGGCTGGCATGGTGCCCCGGTGTGTGCCCCTGCAGGACCCTGCACCCACCTCGGCAGCACTGAGAAAGTCTCCAGTGTTCCCGTTTGGAGTTCTCTGACCCTCAGGTGACAGGGGCTTCCTGCTGCTGAAGCCCTGGTTGCTTCCTGCACCTGGACTGTGAAAGGCCCTGCTGCAGTCCCCGGAGCCCAGGCAGTGCTCAGAGCTCAGGTGCTGCTGGGGTCCATCTCTGAGGCCCAGGTCAGTGCACACCCCACTCCAGCACTGCCCTCTGTCAACAGCACACAGGACTGGACACAGCTCATGTCAGGCCTCAGGCAGTTGAGGGACGTGGCAGGGCAGCTGCGGCTACCTGGGTCCAGTGAGGGTCTGGGGTCCAGATTCTCCCTGCAGCGACTCCTGGTACTTGTGAAGAGGCAGGGGAGGTCCCTCCTCCACGTCCCCAGTGGTGTGTTGGCACTGTCTCAGGCCACTCTGCCTCAGGTCCACCGCCCCTGGTAGGGCTGGGATGCGGGGCCTCAGGTGGCCAATTAAGAAGTTCTGACCTCTGCAGTGCTGGGGCTTGGGGTCTACTGGGAGCTCTTCCTCTTATCTTGTCCAATTCACCCTCACCATAGGGCTGGGGATCCTACTCTAGAAGTCCCTCCAAGTCCCAAAGGGCAGACAGGAGTCTGGGAGAGTGACCAGGAGCACAGCAGCTGCCCGTGTGCCGAGGTCTCCAGCATGTGCCCACTCCCGCCAGCTCTCGTGCCTGCCCACCCCTGCTCTCCCGCCCAGCGCACCTGGCCCCTCTGCTCTGCTCTGGGTTCTTGGTTGATCACTGTGCCACTGGATCAGGCAGGTAGTTAGGTCAAGTCCCTTTACTTCCTCCCTACATTGGTTTCTTACAAACATCCGTAGAACTCTCTATTTGTAACAAACTTAAAATGAGCACCAGCCTGAGGAAATCCCAGGATGCAGAGTCTCATCTGTGGACTGTTACGCTGACCCCACAGGGTATGCATGTGCTGGTGGGCTTTATGTTTGTCTTTGTTTTTAAATTCTAATTTGTGGGCTGGAGATGTGGCTCAAGTGGTAGCGTGCTTGACCAGTGTGTGTGAGGCACGGGGTTTGATTCTCGGCATCACATAAAAATAAAATAAAGATATTTTAAAAAAGAAAATACATATTAAAAAATTCTAATTTGTGATATATGACAGCAGAATGCATTATAGTTCATATTACACATATAGAGCACAATTTTTCATATCTCTGGTTGTACACAAGATAGAGTCACACCATTCATGTCTTCATACATGTACTTAGGGTAATGGTGTCCATCTCATACCACTGTCCTTGCTAACCCCCTGCCCCCTCCCACCCCTCCCACCCTTCTGCATATCTAGAGTTCATCTATTCCTCCCTTGCTCCCCCTCCCTACCCCACTATGAATCAGTCTCCTTATATCAGAGAAAACATTTGGCATTTTGTGTTTTGGGATTGGATAACTTTGCTTACCATTATCTTCTCCAACTCTATCCATTTACCTGAAAATGCCATGATTTTATTCTGTGCTTTTCCTGAGTAATATTCCATTGTGTATATATGCCACAGTTTCTTTATCCATTCAACTACTGAAGGGTGTCTAGGTTGGTTCCACAGTTAAGTATTGTGAATTGTGCTGCTATAAACATTGATGTGGCTGTGTCCCTGTAGTATGCTGTTTTTAAGTCCTTTGGGTATAGAATGAGGAGAGGGATAGCTGGGTCAAATGGTGGTTCCATTCCAAGTTTTCCAAGGAATCTCCATACTGCTTTCCATATTGGCTGCACCATTTTGCAGCCCCACCAGCAATGTATGAGTGTGCCTTTTCCCCCACATCCTCGCCAACACTTATTGTTGTTTGTATTCTTAATAGCTGCCATTCTGACGGGAGTGAGATGAAATCTTAGAGTAGTTTTGATTTGCATTTCTCTGATTGCTAGAGATGTTGAACATTATTTTTATATATTTGTTGATTGTATATCACCTTCTGACAAGTGTTTGTTCAGTTCCTTGGCCCATTTATTGATTGGGTTATGTGTTTTTTTGGAGTTTAGCTTCTTGAGTTCTTTATATACCCTAGAGATTAGTGCTCTATCTGATGTGTAAAGGGTAAAGATTTGCTCCCAAGATGTAGGCTCTCTATTCACCTCACTGATTGTTTCTTTTGCTGAGAAGAAGCTTTATAGTTTGAATCCATCCATTTATTAATTCTTTATTTTAATTCCTGCACTAGAGGAGTTTGGTTAAGGAACTAGGGGCCTAATCTCTATCTCCCCGGTCTCACATGCCTATTTCACCTTTATGCAGCTGAAAAGCAGGGATTTGCTCTTAGGCATCCTCAGACACATGCTGGGGCCAACCTTTGCCCCTGTAGCTTATCTATTGAAGGGTCTTGACCCTTTGGGGATGGGTCCCTTGCCTACGACTGTTGGCTAGTCTGCAGCCTTTCTACTCATTAATGAGTCAAAGAAACTCACCTCTGGGGCCCCACCCAACATCCTGGGTCCCCATCACCTAAAGAAACTCCCCGCCTACACGGGCTTACATTCCTTACCCACTGTGGCCTTTGATCTCTACGGGTTTCCCTGGTGGAAGATCCCAGTCTTACTGTCCACCTTTAAACCCTGCTACTCTCCTCCCCGCTGCTAGGACTCCCCCACCTCTCCTCCTCTCACCCGTTCATGCATGGGAACTCTGGAGGGGCTTCTCCCACACCCTCCCCCACACAGGAAGGCCCCTGCTCCGGGCCACACACACGTGGTTCACAGATGGCTCCTCCTGCCTTCAGGAGGGAGTCTGTGGGGCAGGGTCTGCTACAGTCTCCCTAGCCTCCGTTGTGGAAGGCTCCCCTCCCCAGTAACACTCCACTCAGCAGCTGACCTGGTCGCCCTCACCAGAGCCTTCACTGTGGCAAAGGGAGCCTCCCTCCGTGTCTACACTGACTCCAAATGCGCTTTCCACATGCTTCTCCCCACTCTGCTGTCTGGAAGGAGTGCGGATTCCTTACCAACAAGGGAACCTCAATTACTAATCCCCTTTACCTCCGACCTCCTTCAGGGCTCAGAGCTTCCGCTGCTACTGGAACTGAGGACGGCAGCTAAGAACCCCCTTCTCCAGTGGCACTTCTTTCCTGACCTCTCTCCTGGCCATAGGCCTTCTGCTACTGCTTGCCCCCTGCGTCATTAGATCTATTCAAGATGAGATGCGAAGGATCTCTAACCAAACCGTGAACCAGCTTCTGTCACAGGGCTTCCAACCCCTCACCAAACTTGGGCCGTCTGGAGTCAGCATGCCTGGCACCCCTGACCTCACCATTGCCTCAGTGACACTCTGCGTCCCTAACAAGGGTCCAGACTCCACCTCTTCCCAGCAGGAAGAAGCTACAGAAGATTGATCTTTGCCCCCTGACCCTTTAGGGGCCCAATAACAAACAAAAAAGTGGAAAATATAAGGTCCTGGCTTAGCCTCTTGACGGCCATCGTAAGTGACAGCAGCCATTGTAAGAAAAATTTTGCTTTCCCACCCAAGGGCATTTCTGAGAAAGGCTCACCTCTCCCCCATCCCAACCCCACCCTTAGGACCTGCCTGGCTCTAATCCCCGAGCCTGCCCCATGAAAGTCCCGAACCCAAGCCTGTCTTGCCTCTCTCCGTCTATGGAGAGATGTGCCTGTTTGTGAGCTCTGACTAATACACCCCCGAGTGTATCTCTGCCTGGTCTCCGTCTCTCATTTCTCACTCGCTCATCTCCTGGTTTCTCACTTCCCTGTCTGGTGGCTGACTAAATAAAGACTCTCCAATTCGGACAAAATGGACTTGGTATGTTTTCTGAGTGGTCTGCTCCGTAACAGTCTCCTTCCCTTCCTCTGCCTCTTCTAGGATTCTTCCCCCCAAACTTGTGACCCACAATGCCAATCCCTTACCCCCAGGCCCGAGTGCCCATTGCTCTCAGCATCAGTGTCTTCCTTAGGAGCCCACAGTTGCCTCAGGGCAGGGCTCCAGCAAACTCCACCTCACGTCTCGGCCTCATTCAAATCTCCCCTCAGCCCAGACTCTTACCCTGTGATTCTGGTGGTTTCCGGCCATTTAAATCGTACTTTAAACTCTTTTGTGTTCCGAAGGAGGGGTTGTCTGAAATGTTTTATATGAAAAGTCATGACACTTAGAAGTATGTTTTACTGTCTTATCTTTCACTGAAATGTCTTTTGTTCCTGTCTTCCTTGGAGTTACTGTTAGACCAGGACGCAAGAAAAGACCACCGACTCCAATTAAAATCAAATTAAAGCAAGCTTATTATTTCGACCAGCCAGGCTGCCTCTCCCAACAAAAACTACAGGAACTAGACAGCCCTGCAGCTTTCCTGCAGCCCAGCTTTATAGCCCAGAAAGTTACACAAAGTGGGGTTAAGATAACAGAACTCTGAGGAGCGTAACACAAAGGCGAGTTTACATTTTTGCTGGACCCAACATCAGAATTTATGAAGGTCATTAGAGCCTCAGAGAGGGTCGTTGTCTGGCCAGGGAAGGCCAGGATTTACGAGGCGTCACTGAAGTTTCAGAGAGGGCTTCTATCTGGTCAGAGAGCCAGGGTGGGCGAGTTCAAGGCTCGGGCAGGCATTCCAAGCAAGATGAGAATTTGCAGTAATTTACAGTGAAGCCAAAGTTAGCTTTTCATGGCTTTGTGGCGAGATGGCTCCCAATTTTAAGAGGGAATCAGCCTGGGTCTATTATTCCCTCCTTTCCTTATGTGTCCCTTTCAAATCTTTGATAGGGTAGGGGAAGAGCACTGAGGGAATTTTCATCCCTCAGGTAACAGTCTCCAACTTTTTTGAACTCTCCCAAAACCAGTCTCCCTGATTTGACCTGACTTAATTGATTACTTATATTGACAGTCTATTTATTTTTGGCTCCATTGTTGTAAGAAGAGGGGCGTCACTTGTTTTGGCTTCTTCTGAGCTGAGAGGGAGTGACGTGAGGGGGCATGGAGTGAGGGACATGAATTTCCTTTTAGAAGTCAGTTCGGTTTGGGGTCTGGTTGGGGAAAAACAGGTTGTAAAGTCATCTGGGGATGGTGCTTCTATGAGAGAAACAAAAACCATGAGTACTGAATCAATGTCGCAGCAGCTGGAACATGTCACTGTATAGAGGTCCTCTGGCCAGGAGCTGTGAGGGCTGAGAAGTTAGTGTGTGTGTGTGTGTGTGTGTGTGTATACACACCAGGAGAAGCTGTCTCCATAATAAGGCCAGATGGACAAGGCCTTTATATAGGAATGTAAATCTTTAGCATTTTTAAAGTTATCAAGAATGGAAACACAATGTTTAACTTTTAGTGTTAAAGATGTCCTTCCCCATAAGATTCGGTACAATAATTTAATGTCATCTGATCTTGTAAAATCCTTTTACTAGTATGACCTCTGTGTCTAATAGAGAAACCTTTAATTCTGTTTCTCAGGGCTAGATAATCAAACTAGCAAACACCAAGCCTACCTGTGTAGGTTAGAAATAGCTGTAGGCCTTAAATTAAAAACTTCTGTCTCTGGAAGCTCCTCTTGATAGTCTCTTTTTATAGTTATCAGGCATTTCTGTCTGAGAATCCTTCTTTGTAGCCTCCAGTCTACTTATTTTGGGGGACTAACATAAGGTGTATACCTTAAAATATTATTATTATTATTATTATTAAAAATGCCCAGGAATGGCTGTGTTTTGGTTTTAATGTCTTTGCTAAGTGTTTAAGATGAATCAGTCAAACTGACTTTTGTTTCTATCTATTGTTAACATCCATCTGAGTTTTTATGGGAGTCATTCCTGGGGAAACTAAGAGCAGCTTCTCAGTTCTGCTAGGATGGGTCCAGGTGTTGCTTGACCATGTGGCTTCCCTTGGAAGCATCAGGGATGTCTCCTTTCTCTGATGACCCTCCTACTCACAGCAAGTGCACTGATTGGCTTTCTGTTCTCCAGGGTCTCATTAATCTCCCTGATCAGGGGGTTATGTGGCCCAGAGTTGCAAAGCTCTTTAGAGAAGTTCCCTGTTCCCTGGATTCAGACTGGCTCAGAGGGCAAGAGCCAAATATTGGTTTTCTTGGCCCTTTTAATTTAATTTTAATCTTTAAGTCTTGATCTTAAACATTTACAAATTAACTTCATCAGCCTTAAATTAAAAGTACTGGGCTTTTAATGTCTATAACTTTACAATTATTAATTGGGATCTGTATTATCCTATCTGTCTTGTAGGTGATGCCTTTTTATCTTAAATTAACCCAGGTTGTGGTCTTAAAGTAACACTTCTGCAAAACACTAACAGGGAATCTTTAGATCATTTATAAGGAAATTACAAAATAAAATTAACAAGAGTAAAAACATATTTAGTACATGTAATAGCTACCTTGAATTTTGGCTGAGTTATACATCATATCCCCTGTTTGAGATACTAGTAATCTTGACAGAAAAAAAAAAACAACTTTTGAACATAATTTTAAATGAATTAAAATCTGGCCTATGGCTTTCGTAGTCATTCTCACATGTGGTAAGATGGGACACAGAGCCGAGCCTATTCTCAGGTAAGGCAGGGCTCTTCATAAGTGTTCTAGTTTTAAAGCTGATCTTTGCCTTTTAAATATTTTTTTACAAAGTTTACATAAATTGTTTGAGGTCACATGAATATTAGCTAACACCATATGATATCACATTTAAAAAATGAATTAAAGAAAGGCTGAAAATTTTTAACCTTTTGTGGAAAGGTAGCAAAATATTTCATGCTTTACAATATTAATCTTTATATAGATTAGGCTCTTATTAACTTAAAAATACATTTAAATTGTAACATAAAACTTTATGTATCTTATTGATAACAGGTAAATAAATCCCCAATATGTTTTTTTAAGCTTAAAATTACCATACAACTTTAGAACACCAGCTTGATATATGCTCTTTTAAAGCTTCTACCTTACAGACTAGTATACCTGGAAGATATGAGAACATCAATAGTATCACAATTACATTGATGTTTTTATATTAACCAAGTTTAGCTTTTAAAGAAATGACAGTACAATGCTCTAAAATAACAGTTCTTAAATAATAGTATTATTATTATTATTATTATTATTATTATTATTAATTTTTAAATAAAAAATATTAACCAGTTGTTTAATTTTTATGGTTACTTGTTCTAGAAAAAAAGAAATAAAACTTAATAAACACAATGTTATGGGTAAACTTATGTTTTAAAAAATTTTTGTCTTTTTAACACATGACTGATTGTAAATTAATCAGATATCTAACAAAAGTACTCATGAATGAGTAATCCCATATTAAATTTACTTTACTTATTTTATCAAAAGTATTAGACAAGTGTATTGAACAGTGTTAGCCATTTTTTCCTTGTTGAAGGAGAGTCCTAGAACCAAAGGCATATTAGACATTAATATTTTATTAGTTTTTTGAACACCTAGAAAAATTTGTAAGCTTAAATTTAAATACATTTATTTTTATCTGTTTACCCAATTTAAATTGAACCATTTAAATCACATGAATTAAAGATCTTTGGATCCATTTTTTAAAATTTTTATGAGAGCTCCTTATATCTGTTAATTTGTATATCATATATATGATATACGTACATATGCACATGTAGCATACAACACATAACACAAGTGTGCACACATAACACAATAGTAAAGGCCTTGTAGCTTTTCGCAGGAGAAATCTCCATTGCAATGTTTAAAAAAAATAGAACTGATCAGAAAAACATTAACCTAGGTCTGTAGGATCAAAATCATGAGCTCAAAAAAATACAGAATCTAAGAAAAAGCAAGAGTCCTAGAAAAAATGACTGGCCAGTAATTAGTAAATACCATACAATTTACTTTTTTTTCCCTTGAGCTCAGATCTATCTCCTACTGAGCGGACTCCAGGCTTCTTCTATTTGCATTTCAACTTAAGTCCTGGCTGAGGTCTGGAAGGAGCCGGGAAAACTGGAATTCTGAACAGAAACCTCATGCCTAAGGCATTTTAACCTTAAGTCATAGTTTTCAGGTTTGGATGTTGAAAATTATGATACAAGTTTAAGATACAGTTCACAAAATTTCATAACTTTATATCTTCCTACACTAGAAAAACTTGCTCACACAAAACTGAAAATAGGATCTTACTTAATAATATAAAAGCTACCATCAGAAGAGATCCCTTCAGGATCATTAAGCCACTTTCTTTGCTCTAAAGTTCCTATAGTAGTATTAAGTTTCAAAAGAGAACCACACACCACCATCTATATCCAAAATTAAGCTTTAAAAATTCCCAAGACTGTTGCTATTCAACGTTATTTCAATAAGCCAGACCAACCCCCAATCCAGCACTTTCCTTTCCCAAGCCCTACACACTGAGGGGAACGGATACCATACCACGATTTACTATCCTTGTCCAAATTAATGCACTAGTACACACAGTGTCATCTTCCCAGGCTACCCAATTTAAAAATTGGTGAAAAAATAAAAGTGAATGATTGGGAGTTACTTGCCAACTTGGAAGTAGAGTTCTTTAGTTTTCCATCTTAAGTATGTAAGTTCTGTGGCATGAATTATCTGAAATCATAAACTAAACAATTACCTAAACCCAACTTTTAACTGCAAGATTGTGCAATGCTTCAAAAACCCATTCAGATACCAGATTGTTACAATAAAACATCATCTTTTAGACACACATTCAGCCAAGATCATCCCCAAGAATCAATCTATAATATCAACACATTATTGCACATGTCTTAAAGGGCCAGGAACAGATAGACAGACAGACAGAAAGGAGATCCAGACTATGACTGACAGACCAGATAAGAGAAAAATCTCCCCAAGTTTCCAACTCCCATTTAATTATGACTCCTTCACCAGTGGCACCATAGATGTCCCCACAAGGGGACCAGATGTTTTCACAGAGGGGCAACCTGAAATGTAAAATCAAGGGTCTCCATGGTGACTTTACTGCATTTAGTGTCCCCTTTTTCTTTTTCTCTTTTGTAAGAAGACAGAGGTGGCATAACCCTTACAGTGCAGGGAAGGAAGGCGGGAGTTCCCCGAAGCAACAGGGCTTCAGCAGCTGCTGGGAGTCCCACATTCCCCCCTTTTACTTACAGGATTAGCTCCTCTGGTTGGGTTCCACCCCAGGAACGCTCCATCTCCTAACATTTCAGTAGTCAGCTCTCAGAAAGTTCATCTTACAGATTCAGCATGCAGTTGTTTGGAGTGCCAGATTCCCCAAGAAAGCGGAGTGGGGCTCCTCTAGAGTTCCCCCTGAGGTATCAAAATTTGAAACTGAAAGTTTGGTTCCTGACCTTGAAGCCAATTAATGCCAATTTAATAATGAGGACAGGGTTTTGATAAAAAGAAAAAGGGAGGTTTATTGTTTTGCTAACAAAGGAGAAACACAGGGGACTCTGCCCCAAAAGTTGTGACTCTCTTGGTCTGGGGGGACAAGGGGTTTTAAAGGAGTCTCACTTGTTAACCTGGGAGATACTCAGTTCTTAGATCCCAGCAGGCATTGCCCTCTGCAGCGGGTGTGCTCCAGCAGCCAGCTAGGGCTTCTCTCCTCCTGCTTAACAAAGGCGGGTAGAGTTCACCACAGTTCCCCAAAACACAGTTTAAAGGGGTGTCAGGCTGACTTGCTTTATTACCCATTTTCATGTCCAATATCCTTAAGTTTTTACCACAGAAGTCACACAACAAAAGGCAGAAAAAAACCATATAGAACACAGACCAAAACACACCCAAAAAAAACCCAGAAACCTGGCGCCGAAACTGAAAAACTGAGGAGCAATGCAACGTCTTGCTAAAGCTCCGGGGTAGGAGCGCATACAAGCCGTCGGCACCTCTCGGTACCACTTCCTGCAAAACACTAGTTTCAACCTTAAGAGGGGGGCCTTGCTGTGGACTCTGAGGACTCTGGGGACTGACAGACCCCAAAGTTAGTCACATGATAAATGTCTAAGACCCTTTCCACTCCCTGCCTCTGTTGGCACAGTGCCTGCCCCACTCCCCGCCTACACAGCCCTCTGCTCCTAAGCATTGGCATTTGGATCTGCCCTGCACTGGGTACCCTACAGATCTTTTCCTTTCTGAAGAATCCTTCAAAATGCCTTCTTGGTGAGACATTCTTTACTATCTCCAAACAGTAGATTTATTACTTTTTTAGAAACTACTTTTTGTATCATTTATCAGGATCTGGGGTGGGAGAGAGAAAAGACAAATGTGCTCATCAGACTTGACCTGATACGACTTTGATTTTCATAGCATTAATGGACACCTGTGTCAGCTAAGTGTTTGGAGTTTTAAGATGAGTTTTTATTAACTTTCAATTTTTTTTTTAATTCAGATGAAGCTCAAAAAGATACAAAGGATTAAAGATGGACTTTAAAATTTCTGAACACATAAGTATCACCATATTATTTTTCAAACTACTATATTTAAATTCATATTCCAAAATAATAATGTTAACCAACTTATTCTTTATGATACTGTAGAACTAAAGAGGCACTCACATATTTATTTAGCTTCATTCTACAACTGTGAGTCACATATTAACAGTGGTTGCAATGTCCCCTGTAGAGGGTTCTGCACTGCCTGAGGCCCTAAACAGGCACCTGAGCCCAAGGCCTGCCTGCCTTCCTGTGAAAGCTGCCTTGGGCCATCTGCCTCTGTTCCAGCTATTTCAAGTGAGCCGCCCTCACCTTGGACTGTTTACTAACAGTGCCAGAGCTGTTTCCCAGCTCTGAGTGGCGGCTCCCCAGGGTTCTATCTCCTAACGACCTCTGTGCTAGCAGGCTGGAAACTTCTGCCTTGTTACCGAGGCTCTAATGAGTTCATCCAACATGGTGACTTGGCCAAGGAAAGGCGCTTGGAGAATTTGGATTCTGAGCCAGCCAGGAAGGGAAGCAGCCAGGCTGTCTGGGGATCCTAATGAGTGAGGCTTGGCTAACCCCCAGCTCCCAGTGAGCACATCCAATCAACCTGCACCTCCTAATGAGCTCGGGCTGCTGAACTGGGCCCCAGGGAGCCAGGCTGGCAGACTGCCTCTCCTCTCCTGGAAGATTCAGATGGCCAAACCACCAATGTCTGCCCAGGTCAGTCTCATAATCCACAGGCCCAGGAGGCATCCACCTGCCCAAGCCACCAAAGTCCTCGGCATGGCTCAATATCCCTTGGGACCAGAATCACAGAACCTGGAAACTGAAAGTTCACTTACTCAGATTGGGTCAAAAAGGGAGGAGGTGCATAAGGGGCACCTTTATAAGTTGTATGAGTTCCAGCACCAGCCAGGTGAGAAATAAGCTCACCTGTCCAAACCTGAAGACTGAACCGAGGGACAGAAGGTACAGAGAAAGGAACGCTTTCAGTGAAGGTCTTCAGGACATTGTGTCTGAGGAGTGGGCGCACCCAGAGTAGGGACAGTCAGCAGGTAACCCCTCGTGCACAAGGCCCCTCACTGGTTTCTCATTGACCAAGTACAGTGGGGTCACACTCTTCCTGAGTGGGTTATTTAAAGAAGCATACATTTGCTTGACCCCACACCTGTGTTCTCTGGTGGCAGGAAGGCTTCCTGGGTTGTGGTGCACTTTGGCACATACACAGTGTGTCTCTTGGTCAGGCCAGCCCCTCTCCCTCACCTCCTGTGTGTCTCTTGGTCAGGCCAGCCCCTCTCCCTCACGTCCTGTATGCCTCTAGGTCAGGTCAGCCCCTCTCCCTCACCTCCTGTGTGTCTCTAGGTCAGGCCAGCCCCTCTCCCTCACGTCCTGTGTGCCTCTAGGTCAGGCCAGCCCCTCTCCCTCACCTCCTGTGTGCCTCTAGGTCAGGCCAGCCCCTCTCCCTCACCTCCTGTGTGCCTCTAGGTCAGGCCAGCCCCTCTCCCTCACCTCCTGTGTGTCTCTAGGTCAGGCCAGCCCCTCTCCCTCACCTCCTGTATGCCTCTAGGTCAGACCAGCCCCTCTCCCTCACCTCCTGTGTGTCTCTAGGTCAGGCCAGCCCCTCTCCCTCACCTCCTGTATGCCTCTAGGTCAGGTCAGCCCCTCTCCCTCACCTCCTGTATGCCTCTAGGTCAGGTCAGCCCCTCTCCCTCACCTCCTGTGTGTCTCTAGGTCAGGCCAGCCCCTCTCCCTCACCTCCTGTATGCCTCTAGGTCAGGCCAGCCCCTCTCCCTCACCTCCTGTATGCCTCTAGGTCAGGTCAGCCCCTCTCCCTCACCTCCTGTGTGTCTCTAGGTCAGGCCAGCCCCTCTCCCTCACCTCCTGTATGCCTCTAGGTCAGGTCAGCCCCTCTCCCTCACCTCCTGTGTGTCTCTAGGTCAGGCCAGCCCCTCTCCCTCACCTCCTGTATGCCTCTAGGTCAGGTCAGCCCCTCTCCCTCACCTCCTGTGTGTCTCTAGGTCAGGCCAGCCCCTCTCCCTCACCTCCTGTATGCCTCTAGGTCAGGTCAGCCCCTCTCCCTCACCTCCTGTGTGTCTCTAGGTCAGGCCAGCCCCTCTCCCTCACCTCCTGTATGCCTCTAGGTCAGGTCAGCCCCTCTCCCTCACCTCCTGTATGCCTCTAGGTCAGGTCAGCCCCTCTCCCTCACCTCCTGTGTGTCTCTAGGTCAGGCCAGCCCCTCTCCCTCACCTCCTGTATGCCTCTAGGTCAGGCCAGCCCCTCTCCCTCACCTCCTGTATGCCTCTAGGTCAGGTCAGCCCCTCTCCCTCACCTCCTGTATGCCTCTAGGTCAGGTCAGCCCCTCTCCCTCACCTCCTGTGTGTCTCTAGGTCAGGCCAGCCCCTCTCCCTCACCTCCTGTATGCCTCTAGGTCAGGCCAGCCCCTCTCCCTCACCTCCTGTATGCCTCTAGGTCAGGCCAGCCCCTCTCCCTCACCTCCTGTGTGTCTCTAGGTCAGGCCAGCCCCTCTCCCTCACCTCCTGTGTGTCTCTAGGTCAGGCCAGCCCCTCTCCCTCACCTCCTGGGTGTCTCTAGGTCAGGCCAGCCCCTCTCCCTCACCTCCTGTGTGTCTCTAGGTCAGGCCAGCCCCTCTCCCTCACCTCCTGTGTGCCTCTAGGTCAGGCCAGCCCCTCTCCCTCACCTCCTGGGTGTCTCTAGGTCAGGCCAGCCCCTCTCCCTCACCTCCTGGGTGTCTCTAGGTCAGGCCAGCCCCTCTCCCTCACCTCCTGGGTGTCTCTAGGTCAGGCCAGCCCCTCTCCCTCACCTCCTGTGTGTCTCTAGGTCAGGCCAGCCCCTCTCCCTCACCTCCTGTGTGCCTCTAGGTCAGGTCAGCCCCTCTCCCTCACCTCCTGTGTGTCTCTAGGTCAGGCCAGCCCCTCTCCCTCACCTCCTGGGTGTCTCTAGGTCAGGCCAGCCCCTCTCCCTCACCTCCTGGGTGTCTCTAGGTCAGGCCAGCCCCTCTCCCTCACCTCCTGTGTGTCTCTAGGTCAGGCCAGCCCCTCTCCCTCACCACCTGTGTGCCTCTAGGTCAGGTCAGCCCCTCTCCCTCACCTCCTGGGTGTCTCTAGGTCAGGCCAGCCCCTCTCCCTCACCTCCTGTGTGTCTCTAGGTCAGGCCAGCCCCTCTCCCTCACCTCCTGTGTGCCTTTAGGTCAGGCCAGCCCCTCTCCCTCACCTCCTGTGTGCCTCTAGGTCAGGCCAGCCCCTCTCCCTCACCTCCTGGGTGTCTCTAGGTCAGGCCAGCCCCTCTCCCTCACCTCCTGGGTGTCTCTAGGTGAGGTCAGCCCCTCTCCCTCACCTCCTGTGTGTCTCTAGGTCAGGCCAGCCCCTCTCCCTCACCTCCTGGGTGTCTCTAGGTCAGGCCAGCCCCTCTCCCTCACCTCCTGTGTGTCTCTAGGTCAGGTCAGCCCCTCTCCCTCACCTCCTGTGTGTCTCTAGGTCAGACCAGCCCCTCTCCCTCACCTCCTGTGCGTCAAGGGCCTGGGGATCTGGAAGACTCAGGTATGAACTGCCTGTAGCCGTCTGTTCCATTTCCTCTTCACCTGGTGTTCTTACAGCCTCAGTAATTTTATATTCAAGGCTAAATACTGTATTCTGAAAGTCGACCCGTGGACTTTCTATTTTTCATAATCCCCTTTTCTTTTCGTACCTTGACATCTCATTTTCATCTTGCTTCTGTGCCCCTTGGCATTACCAGCCATCCTAGTCCTGTTGACTTTCTGTGGGGGAAACCATCCATGGTAATGCGCTCCCCCTTCTTAGCATTCTGGATAACCATCCTGGTGGTCAGGAGCACCTGGTAGCGTCCTTCCCAGCTCCATTGAAGCTTCTCTTCTCTTAGATCTTAAGGTCTTGGTTAAACCAAGTTGTTGAGCTATCGATTGCAAACTCCAGAGGAGGAGTCTCAGAAAGGAGTCCCTTTACCCAAGGGATGATAAAGTGGAGGACACGGCCAGCACATATTCTCTTAGAAACTGGTCTTTAGTTTCCTTGGTGAGGAATTCTGCAGTTTTTCCCAAACAAGGGAGCCCACATATTAGCTCCTAATAAGTGTCAGGGCTAGATAGTCATACCAGGAAACAAACCAAGACAAAACAACAATAAAAACTAGAAACACAGATCAAATTCTCCTATTAGGAGTTAGGAAGATCTGTAGGTCTCTAATTGACCAAGCCAACGTGTGACTGCTCAGTTTGATATCTATCAGGCCCTCCTGTGTGAAGACCCTTCCTTCCCAACCTTGCAGTTTCACTGATTTGGGGAGGACTGACACAAACGTGCACCTCAAGTTACCTTAAAGGGACCATGCCTTTTCCTAATGTCCATGTGTGGCTGTGCTTTGGACACACTCTGCCACCACACACTTAATACCAAGTTGGTCCAAACTGACCCTGTTCCTACCTCTGTTGGGGTCAGCTGAGATTCCTCAGAGATCCTTCCTGGGAACATCTGAAGTCGGAGTACTGGATTTCAACCTGCATATCTATAGTTTCGTTGTTGCCCCTTCCATTTAATTGGGGTCAGTATTAGCCCTGGACATCAGCCTTGTGTTCTTTCTCTCCTACAGGTGATGGCTTATTGTCTCAGATACACTCAGGATGTTCTGATAGAAGCAGTGTTCTGCAAAACACAAAGAGGCAATGAAGTTTTACAAGGTAAATACAAAATGAAGTTAACAAGAGCTAATCCCAGCAGCTTGGGAGACTGAGGCAGGAGATCTCAAGTTCAAAGCCAGCCTCAGCAAAAGCAAAGCCCTAAGCAACTCAGTGAGACCCTGTCTCTAAATAAAATACCAAATAGGGCTGGGGACGTGGCTCAGTGGTTGAGGTTTCTCTGAGTTCAATCCTTGATACCAAAAATAAGTAAATAAAGTTAACAAAGGAAAAACATATTTGGTTTATATAATAGCTTTGAACCAAGAAACATAATCTCTAAAACTGCACTAATATATATTTAATATCTATTTTGCCTCCACAAAGATTCAGAACTTTTATCAACTCAATCACATAAAGAAACCTTACAAATTTTACTTTCTTTTAAAACTCTTTTACAACCTTAAATTACTTTTATTTTTTTAATTTTTATTTTTTTTAGTTGTAAATGAACACAATATCTTTGTCTTATTTATATATTTTTGTATGTGGTGCTGAGGATCGAACCCAGTGCCTCACGCATGTGAGGCAAGCACTCAGCCACTGAGCTACAACCCTAACCCCCCTTAAATTACTTTTATAAATTTCCCAAACTTTACTTAGTTTTTTATTATATCCCTTGTTTACTCTGAGATCACAGTAATCTGTACAACAAGAACCTATCTTTGGAACACACCTTTAAGTGAGCTTAAGTCCAGTCCACTTTGGGGTCATCCTAACACGAAGTAGAGCTTTCTCTCAGGGAAGGTGAGACTCTTGACAAATCTTAGGTAAAGTGTCAATTTCTCAAGCTGATCTTTGCCTCTTTTTAAAATATAATTTTACAAAGTTCTCATATGTTATTTCCTGGATCTGTGTGAATATGAGTGAGCACAACACAGCGTCACATCTGCAACATGAATTAAAAGCTAGAAGAGCTCTTCACGTTCTGTTTGTGGACAACGTGGCAAAGAATCTCCATGATGCATATTGTCAATCTTTAAATAATCATGATCTCCTTATTACCTTCCAAAAATACAATAAATCCCACCCAGTGTGACTGTTTTCATAAAATCTTTACATATGACTAATAGATAACAGTTTACTTTATCTGGTTAAAAACATTAACTTACAAATAAATCACCAAAATGTGTTATTTTTATCTGCTACAGCCCACTTTAGTTTGGAAAACACCAGTTTGGTAAAGTGCTCTTCTAAGCTGTCAGATGTAGACATATATCTCTAGTCACATATATTTAGGGTATCAACCTAAACATGTGTTAGAGTAATAACCCAAAATAACAGTTATTTAACCAGTCATGAAACAATTGCTTAAAATACTTAAAAAACAGGTATAAACCCTAATTCTTTTAAGACTGTTTCCTTAAATAATAAAACCTAATGGATATAAAAAATTATCTTGATAGATAAAAACAGATCAATGTTTTAGACTTTGTTTTAAATCAGTGCATTAAAATCTGACCTTGGAAAACCCTTTAAATAATTTTTACTGACCATATTAATTACCGACTGTACTAATTATAGCCAACTTACTCACCTATACAAACTTTTGGAGATTTACTTTCCACAAACCTTCTGCAATCTACTTAGACATTCTACAATTTGTTTACAACCTTATTTGTTTTTTTTTTTTTTAAGTTGTTGAGGTACTTTATTTTTTATGTATTTATATGCTGAGAATTGAACCCAGGGCCTCATACATGCTAGGTAAGTGCTCTGCCACTGAGCCACAACTCCAGCCCCATATGACCTTAGTGTTAGTCTTTCTTTTATCTTGGACTTTCACACAAAAAATGTTACTTTATCATACAAATTATTTTCTCATCCAAAAACATTTTTTTCTTTCTAATTTTTCATATTAAATATCTTTTATATCAATAATTTCCTTATCTCTCTCTTTAGACCGGTGTTCACGGGCAGCAGAGTGTGCGGGGCCTGGCCCCCTGCCCACCAGCAGAGTTCTCGGGAGATCCTGGGACCAGATCCACAGAGATGGGCATCTAGGGGGTCCTGTGGGTGCTGATCTAGTCTCACCAGAGCAGACACCGCCCAGCAGAGCCCCTGAGGTCGGACGAGACCTTAGCCCCACCTGCTGGAACTCCCCACAGGACTCTGCCGCAGCCACCCCCTGGGACAGACGCCAACCAACACGACTTCCCACTGCAGCCCACCCGCACCTGGAGGGGGGCTGCCCAGAGCTCCCTTACCCCGTCCGTCCAGCCACTCCAGCCCGCAGCTCCGCGAGCCACACGGGAGAGCAAGCGGTCAGCAACCCCAGCCCTGCTCTCTTCCAGCCCATGGCCCAAGAAAAGATGGCAGGACGGACAGCGGGGCACAGCAGTGACATCACCCTTGTCAGCGTTCTGACCTCCTCAGCGGAGACAGCTCTTTCATTTTTCATTAAGAATCTTTTTTTCCTTTGTGGTGACTCTTGCTGTGCTACATGGTTTGTGGATATGTGTGTGTGTGTGTGTTTCTTTTTTCTCCTTTTTAGCATTCTTTGTGACAATTATTCTCCCTCACCGTGTCTTTTGAGGGTCAGGGTGTGAGGTTTGTTTATTTTGGGTTTGTTGGTTTCTCTTGGTCTCTTTTATTCTCCTTTAACATCCAAATTCTCTGTTCTCTCCTTCTCCCTTTACTTTTTTTTTTTCTATTTTTCCTCCTCCTTTTTAAGAACCATCCCTTTATCTCTTCGGCTTTTCTCTGTTCACATTTTGAACATTCAAAACTTTCTTCAACCTTCCTATCACATTTTTTTCCCTTGATGAGCTGTATTTCCACCATCTTTTGACCTATCTAGTTTACAGGATTGTGCCCCTGCCATTTATGTTGCTGCAGTCATCAGTCCTGTGGGTGATGTCGCTGACACCTGCTGATTCATGCCAGATCTAGTTCACAATCACTCATTGTTCTTGCTGTTGGCAATGCCTGGCCCCGTGGTTCCCATTTCTGTGGTAATTTGTGTTCTAGATGTCATAAAAGACAAGGGTATTTATTTGAATGCTGTATTTGTTGCTTGGGTTGTTGTTATTGTTTCTCTGCGAGGTGATAAAAATCTACAGGGACACTACAAGTTCAGAGTAGAGATTTTGCTGTTGAACCAAACCCAGCCAAAATATAGTGTACTCATTTCACACACAAATTAATCCCACTTAAACTTCAAGTGCACTTTAATTCAAAGAATAGAACAGACAAAGACCCCAAACCAATGGCCAGGCCCCAAGTGAGAAAGACATGACTGGCAGGGGGGGACCTCAGATCCCACTCGTGGACATCTTTCCCTACAGTAAAGTCAGAACTAACATACAGGCTACAGGTACCACACTTATGGGGACTCCACTCTAGGACACTTTGTCAGAGGAGGATGTGCACTAAAAAGGCCCACATGCAAAAGTAGAAGAGAAATCCATCCCCACATACGCATAAAGTCCAAAATAGGAATACAAGAAATATATTGTTAAAAAAGTAACACAACACCTCCTAATTCACCAGATAATGACTGCAAAGACATTGAAGCAGGTGAAGTACTAGATAAAGTATTCAAAAGAATGATTATAAAAATGATTAATGAATTCCAAGAAACTGAGAAAAAGAGCTGAATGAATTAAGGAAGTCAGTACAAAATACAAATGAGAAATCTAAGAAGGAGATAGATATATTGAAAAAGAACCCAACAAAACTTTTGGAACTAAAAGATCCACTATATCAAATAAAATGTTCAGTTGAAAGTCTCTCTAATAGAGTAGACAATACTGAAGACAGAATTTTAGAGCTGAAAAACAAAGTTGGTAGCCTTAATTATTCATACGTAATAAAGAAAAGAGAAATAAATGACCATTACCAGAAAATACAAGAGCTCTGCAACATTAAGAGACCAAATTTAAGAATCACTGGACTTTAAGAGGGTTATGAGATATGGCTAATGGCATAAATAACTTCTTCAAGGAAATCATAATAGAAAAATTTCCAGACTTTGAGAATGAGATGAACATTCAGATATAGGAATCATTAAGAAACCCTAATAGAAAAGATTAAAAAGAAACAATAAAAATGCCTAGTATGGAGTCAAGGGTAGAATTTTAAAAGCCTCAAAAAAAATATCAGGTAACATTTAGAGATAAGCCAATCATGATTATTTCTGATTTCTCAACACAAACTTTAAAATCCAGGAGGTCTTGGAATGATGTTCCAAGTCCTGAAAGAAAAAACTTTCAAACAAGATTGCTGTATCTGCAAAGCTATGCTTCAGAATTATAGAAGAAATGAAAACCATCCAAGATAACAAGAAACTGAAAGAATTCATGACTGCTAATCCAGCACTTCAGAGAAACCTTGCAGAAATACTTACTGCAGAATAAATAAAAACAAACACCATAGCTCACAGAAACCCAATCTCCTTTGAGAATTAGCTAAGTGAATGATAAACAGGACCAAAGTAAACATTATCAATTAACCAAAATGGCAGAAATTAATAAACATCTCCTTATAATAATATTAAATATAAATGACTTCAACTCTCCAATTAAAAGACATATGATAATAGAATGGATTAAAAAGGAGACCCAGCTATATATTGTATGCAAGAGACTCACCTTACAGGAACAGATAGCCACAGATTGAAAATAAAAGGATTGAAATTGATATACCATGTGAATGGAGCCTGAAAACAAGCAGGAGTAGCTTTCTTAAAAATCAGAATGATCCCAAATAAACAATAATGGTTAATCTTAAGGCTCTTGAAAAATGAGAACAAACAATTCCAAAACTAGTAGAGGGAAATTAAGATCAGAGGTGAAATCAATGAAAATGAGAATTAAACAGTACAGAAGATCAAAGAAATGAAGAGGTATTTTCTGAAAACATAAACAAGATTGATAAACCTTTAGCCAAAAGAAAAAGACCCAAGTTAATAAAATTAAAGATAAAAAGGAGAAATCACCACAGACATGGCAGAAATCTGAATACCTGAGACTGTTTTGAAAAATTATACTCCAATAAATTGAAAACCCAAGAAGAAAAAGAAGTGAATGAATGTTTAGACCCATATCTGCTGAGAAAGAAAGCAAGAAAACAGCCCTGTTCGCAATACCTTGGGGAAGGACCCAGAATGAACCTGACCAAGAAGGTGAGAGACCCCTGAAAAGAAAGCTATAGACACTGAAGGGAGAAACTGGAGAATGTATCAGAATGTGGGTAACCAGCTCCCAGCACTTTTTTAAAAAAGTCTATTTTTTCCTCCAGTGTATGTTTTGATATCTTTATCAAAGGTCAGATGACTGTAGATGGGTGGGGTTGTCTCTGTCCTCTGGTCCTCATTGGACTATGTGTCTGTTTTTATGCCAGTGCCATGCAGTTGCTGTTACTGTAGCTCTTTAGTGTGATTTCAAGTCAGTTACTGTGATACCTCCAGCACTGTTTAGAACTGCTTTGGTTATTCTTGGAATTTTATTCTTCCAAAGGAATTAAGGACTGCTTTTTTCTAGTTCCATGAAGAATGTCATTGATATTTTAATGGAAATTGCATTGAATCTTCTATTGCTATTATGGCCATATTAACAATATTAGTTCTGCTTCTCCATGAACATGCTGGGAAAACTGGTCATCCATAGGTAGAAAAAATGAGACTACATCCATCTCTTCCACTACACAAAAGTTAATTCAAAACGAATCCAAAGTCTAGGA